>NW_023459278.1:7771-12954 GCF_013731165.1 Rhagoletis pomonella | reverse complement strand
CAGTAGCAACTCCAAGCTTAAAATTTACTTTTTTTATTGAGTCAGGCGGCGCATCTTTCTTAACTAACCTATGACACGCAAAGTTAGACCTGTCCGTTTTGGCATGCTTTACTACGTAATCAATAATATCATTTGCGGAAACTGAGGGCTGGAATGAGGATAAATGAAGCCAATTCATACGAGCAACAACATCCAGTTCTTTACTTTCATTAGATCCGACGATATTCAGACGCTTACGCGTCAGCATCACTTAAGATATTAGACGTACTATGATTTACAGCGGCATTGTTCATACCAGCATTTAGTTCAGACTGAACTTTTAAAGCCAAGGTACGGTCGTTTTGTTTAGTTCAGTCGTGCCCAGCGCAGGGCACTTGCATATGGAATTCTGCCAGCGCCGGGCACGTGCTTATGGAGTTCTGCCGACGTTGGGCATGACTGGTTTAGTTGTAGCAGTAGCCGCAGAAGCATGTAAAGACGGAGACGAGGTGTCACGAGTGATATTATTATCAGCAACGACATCAGATCCAGCATTAGCCGCAATAAAACGACGAACAGCGTCCGCATATGCAGCCGAAGTAGTCTCAACAGCAGCAACAGAAGCAGAGACAGCATTTGAAGTTATATTTGCGTTTCTATCTGGCAAAGAGTACGCCTTCACAGACGATGACAAAATCCCACGAGCCATAGCTAGCTAGCAACAACAACACTACCTGCACCAGATTGAGAAGCCGAAGCAGTCTCAGTAGCATTGCCCGATTCAACAGAAGAGCGAGAGCGACAAGTAATCAACGGAAGATTTGCATTTAGTGCAGCGAAATCAGCTTTTAAGTCTTTAATGTTGTTAGCTACACCAATGTTATTGTCACTTAACGTTTTATGCATAGAGCGCAGTTCAGCTTGCATGTCATTGACTTTAGCAAGCAAATTATTGTTTTCGTCGAGTGATGATTTAAGCATAGATAAAATTTGAACATTATTAGCTTTTAGCGCGGCAATTTCCGAATGCAATAGTGTTATTAATTAATGTGCTCTTATCGGCTTGAAGAGCATTCATAACAGACATCACACGCACTTGTTCGGATTTGAGAATTGCAATTTCACTGAGCACGGTAGATAAAGCGTTTAGCAGTTTATTTTCTTTTTCACTCTCATTTTTTCGACTTAGTCAATGCAGGTTTTGGAATTTGTTGTTGAGAGACATTATTAGCCATGGTGATTTTTTGAACACAAGTTGGCGCATTAGATGTAGGTAGTGATTTATCTCTGTCATCACGATTAACGGAGGGAGGAGGAGAGCGCCGCTTATCAGAGCACTCATTGCAGACGAACTTGTTGTCAGAGCCGACTTAAAATTCCACATCGGCGTGAAAAACACCAACACATTTCAAATGGAATAATACATTACATTTGGCAACTAGAATTTTATCATCAAGCCGATCCACCTTTTGTCCGCAAACACAAGGCATTTTAAAGATGATTTAATTATGTTCTTAAAATTCAATAGAGTCACTATCTCGCCATATACATTTGTATTTAGCAAACAAATGTATCACGAAAAAATTTAAATTGCTTATAAGAGCGTAAAAAATCGATAAAGATGAGCTTAGCAAAAATACGTCTGCTCTTGAAGACAACCGAACTCTCATGAATGAATTTTGTTGTAAATTCTTCGATAAGTTTTCCTTATTTCCCGCATTTTATGTATTTTTTCGTAATTTCGTGTTCGCTTTTTCTTCGAAACTTCTTCACAAAAAATTTTGTTTTTCGCTGCTTCATACTCTAGTTTTCTTTGGTGGAGACTTTTAACCTCATTTTTACTGCATATATTGTGTACCCTGGTTGTCCTCCGGGTGCTCCCCCACCTGGCAGGAGTTCCCGGTAATCTCCACCAGTGACGAGTTTCCCTGAGTTGGTTTAAAAAGACAGAAAGACATATCACCACCACACGCAAAACACACCATGTTATGGAACGAGGACTTACAACGACTTTTTTTCTTAGACTCGGACGGGGTTTTCACAAAAAAATCCACAGGCATACCACATGAAAAGCACAACATCAAATGAAAAGGGGACGGAAGAGAGAGTTGGCATACTGTTTTGGGCCGCAGGCGGTCTGTTATAATTGGTCTGTGTCTTTTGATAAGAGCCATTACCTCTATTTACATTATTAATGGATTCCACTGATTTTTCTCCTGGCACATTTTCGGCTGACGGCATTTCTGGGTACTCTAACTCGCTTACGGCTTTGGAACGGCTTCGGCGCTCCGCTTTCAACTCGGCAAGTGTTTCTACCTTTATTGCAAACGTCAGATTTGCTAGGTAGGGTTTTAGGTTTCCTCTAATTATCCCCACCAATTCTCTTTCTGGAATTTTCTTTCGGAGTCTGAAGGTAAGGTTACGTACCTCCCCGTAGAACTCATCAAAACCTTCTTGGAGGGCCTGCTTACGCTCCATTATTTCTCTTATAACCGCATAGTCAGACTCCGCGGTCTTAAAGTGGGATAGAAGTTCCTTCTTCAACTCAAAATATCCGAAACTTGCATCATCCGCGTGGTCTTGTAGAACCTGCCAAAACCACTTGGCCGCGTTGCCTGATACCAAGCAGTGGAAATCCGCAAACAATTGACGGTATGAGATTTCATACTGCGTCCGCATCTTCTCTACTCTAAACAAAAAACTTTCTACTGTAATGCCCTTTCCTGACCCGTCAAATTTTATATGCCACTTATCGAGGTCAACCTTCTTCCATTTTGGCGTATCATGGGTTTCGCGTTCATTCATCCTGGTGTTACCAGTTGCAGCCTCTTCCCCTACTTGTCTATCAGCTCCCTGTTCATTGCGGTTCCTATTCTCTGGTGTCGAGGCCATACCGGACCTGCTACCTAAAGCCTGTGCTGACGTCTCCATATCGGCGACTCGGTTGCTGAGGCTTGACACGTCTGCTCGCATATTGTGGACTTCATTCATACATTGCGACATCATTTCATTTTGTTGCGCCATCATCGCCATCATGCGGCTCAGCTGTTCAATATTGATGGCAGATGAAGTCGGTCCACTACTACCTGGAGCTTTCGGGTGTCCAGCTTCCGAGTCCCGTGGCGGGTTGTGCTCTGTAGGGTTAGCTGCCCCACAAGGTCCTGGTTGCTCGGAGTCAGACATTTGGAAGAGCTCTTCTATTTTCCGGGATAGACTCAATCTGCTGGATGTCTCGTTGACTGCTACTTCTTCTGTTATAGTGACACTGGGCTGTATATTTCCTTCTACTGCTAGCGTACTAAAAATGCGCGCGGCGCACCTATTAAAATAATCTGTGGGCAGAAAATCGATTGAATGTGGTATCCCGGTGTCTATTTGAGTAAATAGAGAGCCAACTACTTGGTTTTCTAGGGCTCTAGTAACACTCCTAGTGACCCGTCTATTCGTACCAAACAACCCTAATCCACCAACCACAGGTTGTTCAGAATTACTCTCTTCCATTCGCTCACACCTTCAAACAGAATAAGAAATTTCCTCAGGCCCAGAGCTATCGTGATACACCAGTCTACTTCCTATCAAAAAAACCAAAATCTCGACCGTTTCAGCTTAACTCAGGGGACTGTAGGTTTTGGTTATAAGAAAAATTAAAAATATATAAAAAAATTCAGAAATTCAAAGAATTTGTTTATATACCGTACATATTTATGTAATAAACAATAATTATAGCTATTATATTATAACCGTTTATATTTATATGTAATATGTATGTATGTCGGTGTAAAAAAATGTTCAATTCAAACTCCAAAGTATTACTTCAAAAATCCTCTTCAAAGGACAAGACCAAAAAAAGAAGTTTGTTATTTAAACCTATACCTAATATTATTATATAAAAAAGAAACGTTTGCGTTCCGATTCATAATCGAACTTTAAACTTCACCGATGATTGCTATTCGAATATATTAACCTATGTTTAGTGGTTGCAACTTTCTGACTAACATTTGGTTTTATTTTCAGGATTATTAATCTGTGTAGGCGTATGTGTGTTGATATACGTATGTACGTTTATTGTTATGATTACTGGTGTGTTGTGGTGTTGCTCTAGGCGAGGTCATCGAGGATGTATATCAGTCCGAAAGTAAGCAGTTCATTGTCAAAGTCAACTATTCTCCCCACTGTACAAGTGTGACACTTCTAAGACCAAAGCACTTGCTTCCGATCCGGTTGCCACTACTTATTGAAAATGATATATGTGCATACCTATATAGGTACATCGCAACCCCCCATACAGCCATTCGGCAAACCTCACGTACACGCGATGCTGAATCGCATGCACGGTAGCTTCAACCGAGTGCCTGTACATAAGCTTTTTACTATTTCCCCTGAAGTTTACCATGTTTTCTTCAGATACCACTTCTACATACGTTGCAGCGCATAGAAGGAACTCCATAAGAAAAGAAGGGTACCCCCCATAACCTTGTCATTGTGGCACATATCGTTGTAGACGAGTCTGACAAGATGTTGCCACCATGATCCTAAACTGTCCGATAGGCGAAGAAGGAAATCTTAGCGATAGATAAAGGAAGTTTTGACAGAGACAGAAGTTAAAGCAAGAAAAAAATGGAAAGCTAAGCAAATGTGAAAAGAAAAGTTACTGGGCTATTAACGTTGGGCGCCATTGTTATATCTCTGACTGTTGGGCAAGGTGCTGTGGCATGCAGGCATGCTAGCGAGTCCTGGCTAGCTCGTCGGTCGGGGGGGGGGGGGTCATTTCCACCCACCTTACCAGCAGATACATAAACAAACTCTACTCATGCCTGTGTAAATAGGTAGCATAAGTCGTGTTAAACTGTTAGTATAGAAGACCAAGTGAAATAACATAGTGATAGAAGAAACTGTCCAGTCAGGTGAAGTCAAACCCTCCCCCTCTACTTGTTAGTGAAGTAGCCTTGAACTTTGACGTGACTCCCACTATTAGCAAAGTTCCCTATTCCTGACATACGTCCGTCTTTTCTACGTCCGCACTAGTCCGAGTCAGTCCGTCATCACGTCGTCATATCCTCTTCCCCCCTTATTGCTCTAGTGCAACACCCACACCAACCTGAAAAAATTTAGCAACTCATAATTTCACCACCAAACCGCGATTAAAGATTTTTCAGTTCATTCTTCTTTCTGATATACATGTATATTTCACTAATACATCACCA
>NW_023459278.1:4457-7671 GCF_013731165.1 Rhagoletis pomonella | reverse complement strand
TTTTTCCAGGAAAATAGAAGAGCTCTTCCAAATGTCTGACTCCGAGCAACCAGGACCTAGTGGGGCAGCTAACCCTACAGAGCACAACCCGCCACGGGACTCGGAAGCTGGACACCCGAAAGCTCCAGGTAGTGGACCGACTTCATCTGCCATTAATATTGAACAGCTGAGCCGCATGATGGCGATGATGGCGCAACAAAATGAAATGATGTCGCAATGTATGAATGAAGTCCACAACATGCGAGCAGACGTGTCAAGCCTCAGCAACCGAGTCGCCGATATGGAGACGTCAGCACAGGCTTTAGGTAACAGGTCCGGTATGGCCTCGACACCAGAGAATAGGAACCGCAATGAACAGGGAGCTGATAGACAAGTAGGGGAAGAGGCTTCAACGGGTAACACCAGGATGAATGAACGCGAAACCCATGATACGCCCAAATGGAAGAAGGTTGACCTCGATAAGTGGCATATAAAATTTTACGGGTCAGGAAAGGGCATTACGGTAGAAAGTTTTTTGTTTAGAGTAGAGAAGATGCGGGCGCAGTATGAAATCTCATACCGTCAATTGTTTGCGGATTTTCACTGCTTGGTATCAGGCAACGCGGCCAAGTGGTTTTGGCAGGTTCTAGAGGACCACGCGGATGACGCAAGTTTCGGATATTTTAAGTTAAAGAAGGAACTTCTATCCCACTTTAAGACCGCGGAGTCTGACTATGAGGTTATAAGAGAAATAATGGAGCGTAAGCAGGCCCCCCAAGAAGGTTTTGATGAGTTCTACGGGGAGGTACATAACCTTACCTTCAGACTCCGAAAGAAAATTCCAGAAAGAGAATTGGTGGGGATAATTAGAGGAAACCTCAAACCCCACCTGGCAAATTTGACGTTTGCAATAAAGATAGAAACACTTGCCGAGTTGAAAGCGGAGTGCAGGCGAGCTGACCGACTGATTAGGGAGAATAGAAGCCGTTCCAAAGCCGTAAGCGAGTTAGAGTACCCAGAAATGCCGTCAGCCGAAAATGTGCTAGGAGAAAAATCCGTGGAAGCCATCAATAATATAAATAGAGGTAATGGCTCTTATCAAAAGACACAGACCAATTATAACAGACCGCCTGCGGCCCAAAACAGTATGCCCACTCTCTCTTCCAACAACAACCCCAAGTCCACCATAAGTGCGTTTTGTCCGTCCCCTTTTCATCTGATGTTGTGCTTTTCATGTGGTATGCCTGTGGATTTTTTTGTGAAAAACCCGTCCGAGTCTAAGAAAGCAAGTCGATGTAAGTCCTCATTCCATAACATGGTGTGTTTTGCATGTGGTGGTGATATGTCTTTCTGTGTTTTTAAACCAACTCAGGGAAACTCGTCACTGGCGGAGATTACCGGGAACTCCTGCCAGGTGAGGGAGCACTCGGAGGACAACCAGGGTACACAATTCTAAAAAGAAACAGCAAAAGTAATATTAATAAACGAACGAATATATGCATTAAAAATGAGGTTAAAAGTCTCCACCAAAGAAAACTAGAGTATGAAGCAGCGAAAAACAGAATTTTTTGTGAAGAAGTTTTGAAGAAAAGGCGAACACGAAATTACGAAAAAATACATAAAATGCGGGAAAAAAGGAAAACCTATAGAAGAATTTACAACAAAATCATATCTACGATCGTTACCGTAAAAGGTGATAACAGGTTTTTCGCGAAAACGAACATTGGGGGAAAAGAAACCCTAGCTTTGTTAGATTCTGGGGCAGGTGCAAGTTGTATTGGAAAAGATGGTAACAAATTTTTAGAAGGCAGTGAGAAAGCATTCTGCACTTAGCAGGCCAGAAAGTCAGGACCGCTAATGGTGGGGAGACCGCAGTAAAAGGCGTAATTAATCTACCCGTAGTATGGGACGGGGTAACTAGAGAAATCGAATTTTTAATTGTACCAGATTTACAACAAGAAGTGTACCTTGGGATTGATTTTTGGAAGGCGTTTGATTTGGATGTTGTGAGTAGAGGGGCCATAGGGCGATCAACACAGGCTGAAGTGGCAGAGCTCGTACCTACTGATGGTGACCTGTCGTTCGATGCGGTGCAACATGAATTGACACCCGAACAGCAAGTAGCATTAGAAAAAGTCAAAGCTAAATTACCATCATTCGCAGTGTTGGGATTGGGGCGTTCAGATGTAGAGCAGCATGTGATAGAAGTAATGAACGAAAACTTACCAGTTAAGCAGAGGCACTATCCGATATCTCCAGCGATACAAAAGTTGATTTACCAAGAATTAGACAGGATGTTAAGTATGGGTGTCATTGAAGAAAGCAATAGTAGTTGGAACTCCCCCGTATCTTTAGTGGTTAAGGGAACCAAAAACCGTCTCTGCCTCGATGCTCGCAAAGTCAACGAGCAGACCATTAAGGATGCTTATCCTTTGCCAAACATTGATGGGATCCTTAGTCGTCTCCAAAATACTCGTTTCATATCTGCAATAGATTTGAAAGACGCCTTTTGGCAGATCCCATTGGAAGCAAAGTCCAGAGAAAAGATGGCCTTTACGGTGCCGGGCAGACCACTTTATCAATTTACGGTGATGCCTTTTGGGATGTGCAATGCAGCTCAGAGGATGTGTAGGTTAATGGACAAGGTTATACCCGCTGCGTTACGTGAGAGTGTCTTTGTGTATTTAGATGATTTGTTAGTGTGTTCAGTAGATTTCTCGTCTCATTTGTGTCTATTGGAAAAGGTCGCTAGGTGCCTACGTGAGGCAAAATTAACCATTAATCTGGAGAAGAGTAAATTCTGTTACAAGGAGGTCAGATACTTCGGCTATGTTGTGGGCGACGGCTGTATTCGAACTGATGGCAATAAGGTTGCGGTTGTAAGAGATTTCCCCGAGCCAAAGACCCCTAAGCAGCTTCGACGGTTTCTAGGGATGGCAGGCTGGTACCGTAGATTCATCCAGGACTACGCGACCATTGCAGCGCCGCTGCACGACTGCCTCTCTAAAGAAAATATTAAAAAGTTTAGCATGACGGACGAAGCGAGAAAATCATTCGAGCGACTGAAACAGTGCTTGATTTCCGCTCCTGTACTTGTACACCCAGACTTTAACAGACACTTTTACATACAGTGTGACGCATCAACGGACGGAGTGGGAGGGGTTCTTTTTCAACTGGACGACGAAAATAATGAACGACCAATTGCATACATATCCGCTAAACTTAATAAAGCACA
>NW_023459278.1:2637-4357 GCF_013731165.1 Rhagoletis pomonella | reverse complement strand
TTGTCTGAATGGATATACTCCGGCACTCCAAAGATATGGAAAACCTCCCTTTCCACAAATCTTATTACTTCTGCCGAAGTTGCTTTTTTCATTGGTTGTAGGAAAACAAATTTCGTAAAATGGTCAAGACACACAAACACGTAATCATTACCATCAGACGTACGAGGATAAGGACCCATGAAATCAATAAACAAACGTTGGAATGGTCGCTCGGTCACGTGTTGTTTGCCCATTAGCGGTTTTTTGAATGAGTTTTGGGTTTTGTTCTCTTTGCACACTTCACATGCTTTAATGTGTACTTGCACGTCTGTCACCATCCCAGGCCAATAGTACTTTTGGCGTAGTCGATTCAAAGTTTTATGTATACCTCAATGGCCTGCCGACGGGGAACTATGAGAAACTTGCACTAAGCTCTAACGCAGCTCCGACGGCACCCAGAGTTTCCAGGCTTGGTCCTGCTGAAGCTCGTCTTCCTGTCGAATTGTGCTCGTTTGTATATGTACCCGTCTGACACGCATACGTCTGGTAGTTTGTCCTTATTAGCTGTCACAGTCTCTATCAATTCTTTGTATTCAGCTGATTCAAAGCATGGTGAATCCAGGCTGATGTCAATCACTCTCTCACTCAACTTGATCTCCTCCATATTGGCCCGTGATAGCGTATCCGGAACTACATTTTATCTGTGATAATTGTAAATGGTAATCCTTCAACGTACGGTCTAAATCTCTTAACGCTTATTACGGCCGCATAGCATTCAAGCTCTGTGATGCTACAATTTCGTTGTGCTTTATTAAGTTTAGCGGATATGTATGCAATTGGTCGTTCATTATTTTCGTCGTCCAGTTGAAAAAGAACCCCTCCCACTTCGTCCGTTGATGCGTCGCACTGTATGTAAAAGTGTCTGTTAAAGTCTGGGTGTACAAGTACAGGAGCGGAAATCAAGCACTGCTTCAGTCGCTCGAATGATTTTCTCGATTCGTCCGTCATGCTAAACTTTTTAATCTTTTCTTTAGAGAGGCAGTCGTGCAGCGGCGCTGCAATGGTCGCATAGTCCTGGATGAATCTACGGTACCAGCCTGCCATTCCTAGAAACCGTCGAAGCTGCCTAGGGGTCTTTGGCTCGGGGAAATCTCTCACAGCCGCAACTTTATTGCCATCAGTTCGAATACAGCCGTCGCCCACAACATAGCCGAGGTATCTGACCTCTTGGTAACAGAATTTACTCTTCTCCAGATTAATGGTTAATTTTGCCTCACGTAGGCACCTAGCGACCTTTTCCAATAGACACAAATGAGACGATAAATCTACTGAACACACTAACAAATCATCTAAATACACAAAGACACTCTAACACAGCGGGTATAACCTTGTCCAATAACCTACACATCCTCTGAGCTGCATTGCACAGCCCAAAAGGCATCACCGTAAATTGATAAAGTGGCCTGCCCGGCACCGTAAAGGCTCTCTTTTCTCTGGACTTTGCTTCTAATGGGATCTGCCAAAAGGCGTCTTTCAAATCTATTGCAGATATGAAACGAGTATTTTGGAGACGACTAAGGATCCCATCAATATTTGGCAAAGGATAAGCGTCCTTAATGGTCTGCTCGTTGACTTTGCGAGCATCGAGGCAGAGACGGTTTTTGGTTCCCTTAACCACTTATGATACGGGTGATTTCCAACTACTATTGCTTTCTTCAATGACACCCATACTTAACATCCT
>NW_023459278.1:0-2537 GCF_013731165.1 Rhagoletis pomonella | reverse complement strand
CGGCTATTGCTTACCCTTTCGGTTTTAAATTTTTACCCGCATATAGCACCTGCTTGCCGCGCTGCCGCGCGCGCACTGTTTTGCCGCCCATCCCTACCTTAGATTACTTAAAAATCTAAAAACGTAGGCCATGACCTTTAGAGCCCGCGAGTATGAAGAAAAACGATCGAGAATGTCGGGACTCTCTTCGGCTGCATGAAATGCTTCGACTCGGCATGCTTCTGGTGGGCTGGCTAGATAGCCATTCTGGGCCATTCCACCAAAGGGACGAATATGCCAAATCAAGAGGTTTGCATCCTCTGGTGCCCATGTCAGCGGGATTGTCTTGACTGCGTACATGCCGCCAAGTGGCGTTTCCGACCAGATCAATTATTTGCGCGGTACGATTGGAGATAAAGGTTTTCCACATGTGCGGAGGCTTTTCTAGGCAGGCTAAAACGATCTCGGAATCGGACCACAGAATTAATTTCCGCTTAGAGAGGCCGCGATGAGATTGGACGACTGCGATTAGTTTGGCTAGGAGAAGGGCGCCGCACAATTCAAGCCGTGGTAAACTTGTCGTTCGAAGCGGCGCCACTTTGCCTTTGGCAACCAAAAGGTGAGAAGAGATATTTGGGCCACCCGTGGTTCGCAGATAGATGGTGGCACAGTACGCCTTTTCGGAAGCGTGGCAGAAGCCATGTAATTCGACCAAATTGCATCCATTTTATCAAACGGAGGGGTTTGACCTGGTCATCCCAATCAGTTCCGTTAAGCCATAGCTCTTGTAGGAGTACTTTGGCTTTCATCATTGTCGGCGTAAGCCATCCTGCGGGATCAAAAAGTCTCGCGACAGAGGAGAGAATTTATCGCTGTGTGCAAGCGGATAACTCTGGAATGGAATCAATGGTGTACGAGAAGGCATCTGAGAGCGCGTTCCATTGAGTTCCTAGAGTTTTTGTGGTGCTTGCTTTCTCAAATTCGAGAAAATGAGTATCAAGAAAATCATCCGCATTGATATTTTTAAGAATTTCCGGATGGTTGGCTGTTATTTTCTTCAGTGGGAAGCCTGCCGAATTGAGAGCTTGAATAACTTGCGAGAGGGATTCTTGGGCCGAGAGTATGTCGTGACTACCAGAGAGAATGTCGTCTACATATGTCTCGTTTTTCAATATTGAAACCGCCTTGGCATGTAACGTTTTCACGTCTTCTGCGAGTTGGTTCAGGGTACGTATTGGGAGGAAAGGCGCACAGTTCTCACCGAAGGTGACGGTTTCCAATTTGTAATCGCGTATGGGACTATTTGTGTCTGAACGAAATACAATTCGTTGATAATCTTGGTCGCCTTCGTGTAGAAGTATTTGACGATACATTTTCTTGACATCGCCATTGAAAACGAACTTATACGTGCGCCATTTGAGTACCAATAGCATCAGGTCGGGTTGGAGGGTGGGTCCGGTACAGAGGATATCATTGAGAGAGTAACCTGACCCTGACTTCTTAGATGCATTGAAGACGACTCTTACCTTTGTCGTTTTCTTATCGGGTTTTACCACCGCGTGGTGAGGGAGATAGAATGCCCAAAATTTTTCTCCTCAGCCGCTTTTATATGGAGTTGTTACTTCCATAAGGCTAAGGGTTACATATTCCTCTAACACGTTGTCGTAAAGAGGTTTAAGATCAGTTTTTTTAAGAAGACTTCTCTCTATGCTGAGAAATTGGTGGAGAGCTGAGGTGCGAGACTGGCCTAAAGCGATTTTTCCGGAAAACTTGGTTTGAAAGGGAGCCGGACCACATAACGACCATCGAGAGCTCTTGTGGTTGTGGACTTGAACAAATTTTCACACATTTCATCTTCTGGATTGGTTATTTTGGGGTTTGGAACTTCTTCAAGTTCCCATAATCTTCGGAGTTGGGAATCTAGGCGCTCGTTCGAGATTTGTTCTACCTGAGTTGAGAAGCACGATACCTTTTCGGGGATTTTGCCACTCAGTATCCAGCCAAATATCGTGTTTTGAGCTAACAAGTTCTTCGAGAGTTTTTCAATGCCTTCGATAACTATTTGAGGGATAAGGTCACTGCCAATGACTAGGTTAATTTGAGATGAGGAGTGGCAGTTAGGATCGGCTAGGTTGATGTTGTTCCAGAATTGGCTGGAATTTGGGTAGCATTTTGGTTAGTTGCGGTAACACAATTGCCTTAACTTTTATTTTTGTGGTCAAATCCGCTGACGCTAAGACTAGGGAGCATAATTTATTCGAGGTTTGAACCGGCAGCCTTTTGTGGTGAAAGCCGCATAAAACCCCATCAAACACCTTCGAACGCCTTCAAATACCTTCAGATCCCACGTATCTGTGTCACTGTTAGCATAATGTTGTGTGAAACGAATTGTTTGATCAAAGCTTGAATATGTGTGTGTCAACAAATATGTTTATGTCCGGGATGTGGAAGAATGTGTGCGTATGCGTGTATCGATTGAGTGAAAGTCTTTTGAAGGTAATTTCGTCGGGCCACAAGAGCATCGGGGGCACGATCAGTAGGCCAGCCAAGGGCAAAAA
>NW_023459277.1:50925-66263 GCF_013731165.1 Rhagoletis pomonella | reverse complement strand
CCCCCCTGGCTACGCCACTGTGTGTAATATGAAGTAGACTTTTGTAAAAAAATTTAAATTTTGGATAAACAAAAGGAATATAGGCAAAATTGGTCGAATTAAGGCGCTTCTTTTATTTCTTCCGCGGAATTATGAACTTCTTTCAACCGGAAAATAAATTTTTTGACTTATTTTTTTTTTTTTTGCATCAAGCCTTTTTCGGCATACATACCTTAAATTACTTCATCAGATATGTACACACTAAAGTATTATTAAATGCATATAAATTTGATTACTGTCTGTCGTTTTGTTACTTAAGAAATAATTTTCACTTTGAATTAAAAGTACGTTTAATCCTAGACGGATTCGCGAAGATAAGGGCAAAACTTTCTGTGAAACTTGCTTCCAGTGAACGCAAGATTAAGGGCCAGTTTCTCAATGCCTGGTTAACACTATTCTCCGGTCAAACATCGTAATCGACTTTCCTAATGTTTCAATCTTTGTACAAAGATTGTAAAAATTCTGGAAAGTTTCACCAAAATTTCAAACTTTTTAATCATAAGCTTTAGAAACAAATTTTTGGCTGACACTGTCCTCTATATAAAAGAAAATTGTCGAACATACTTTGTATGAAATAAAAAATATCATAAATCAACGGGATTTTTTACCAACTTAAAACTTGCCCCCCCCGTTATACTAGAATGGGCTACAAAACTTCATACCATTTTTTTTTTGAGATTTTGTTAAAAATTTTGAAATTTTGGTGAAAATATGCAAAATTTTTATAATTTTCGTACAAAGTTTGAAATGTAAGTTTATATGGTGTTTGCTGTACAAAACCCACTAGACTTTTATAAAATAAATAAAAATCATTAGGTAAATAAACAAAAGACAAATAACCAAAACTGGTCAAAATATTACACTTCTATTATTTTGTGTACAACTGTATGTACGTACTCGCATTATTTGAAAACATTAAAATATAGGCATATTTGATGAAGGTGTTGGTTGATTTTTTCCAACAGGGTGATAAGATGATTTATGTTGGAACGAATTTCCGTCATCCCTAGTCAAGCTTGGTTTGCTGATAAACCGGTTTCTGGAAAAATCAACCAACACCTTCACCAAATATGCCTATATTTTTTTTTTTTTTTTGTGGCGGAAATTCGTTCTCAAATAATAAAATGAAATTGATTACATATATGGAAAAAAAATTGAAAACTCCCTCCCCGAAAAAAGTGAAAAAAAGCGTTCGCCCCTGTTATATGTACATACACATATTCCTCATCTACAATTTTAATTTCCTAAGTTCTCAGCTGACAGTCCACTGAGTTTAAGTAAAAGTTGCAATACCATATTTAACCGAATATCCGGATAACCGGATCCTAATACCTACATCCATACATATATCTATAGTAAAAGGACATAATGAATGATTTTTTAGAATGAGCTTTTTGTCCGATACATAACTTTTGTATATTGTATTGTTATTTCTCAATCAAAAATTGTATGAGTGCTTTAAAATGCACTATACTATAGTTGTATGTACACATGTGTGTGTATCGCGCATACTTATGTGTGTACATGCATATAGTTATATTAAAACCCCTAACCAATTTAATTCATTTGTTGCCAATGATTTTAGAACCAAAGCTAATAGATCGTTGCATTCACGATATCCTTCCTTATCCCTAAAATATTCTCACACCCATCTACAATAAAACAACTTTTCGACAGCGGACAATCAGTATGTAATTCCAACTATTTAAAAGTCTTTCATTACTTGACAGTTGAGGGCGCGCAAGCGCTCACGCAATCCCTCAAATGTTAAAGCAAAGCGACCTAATGTATGTGGCTTTGATACCACCCCTAAACAGTTCGCCGCATAGTCATGCATCGTATGTACATATGTATGTATGTATGTATGCATTTATGTTATGAATGTTTACTTGCTTATGCGCATCTTTTGTGCTGCTAAGCATTCCTACACAAATGCGCCGCGTTTAGTGAGTCGGGTCGGGGGTTAGACAAAACGATACCAGACACAAGCAGTTCGCATGCCAAATCGTCGTAAGCATGCAGGAAGTTTTGAATGGTGAGAAAACAAATACAACAAGCAAATTATGCACAAATACATATTGCACATTTACTAACAGAGTGTCATAACTCAAAAAAAAAATAAAAAATTTGTGAGCAAATGTTCAGAGTTACTCGTTATATCACGGCTCATATTGTGCAAAAATTTCGTAGTAAAATTTGGTATATTTAGTTTCCGCGTGACAAGACAACTGGGCCGTGTGAATAAAAGTTAAGCAATTGCTTTTTCTTAAAATTTCAGGCCTTTTAATTAAATTTATTTGAAAAAATCGAGTAAAAGGTCTGAAATTTTAAGAAAAAGCAAGTGCTTTTTTTTCATAAAGCCCGATATGTATGTACATATCTCTTTCTGCATTTGGCGAACAAATTGAAAACTTTAATTGCCTCTCCTGAAAAATTCCATATTTTGAGTTATGACACTCTTTTAGTAAATGGACCATATGTATATACAAAAGCAAGCCGTATAGGGAAAGCGGATATATTTTATTTATTTTTCATTTAGAATAGTGTTATATGAGGTCCGTCTAATGAAAGTTCTAAAGTTAATTGTTAACAGCAACGAATATTTTTTCGTACAAAATTGTCAACAATTTATGTAGATACGATGGATGTCCAATAATACGACCATTATGTCGATAATGACGATTTAGTGGCATCGTCGCACGCACTTGCTGTGAATCCTAAACGACTTATAGCTGACCATGACACTGGTGACGATGTCATGCAGGTGTACTCCAATCAAATACTTATAACAGACAATGTCTTGCAGCGGTAACTTAAAAAAAGTTCATTACAGGATATTGTCGCTTGAATGTCATCAATAATCACTGCATGACAAAGGCCAAAGGCAGAGGCCATTAACGACCATTTGTATGGAAAAGTCGTGAACGACTTCCATATAAACGGAGCCCAAAGTCATTGAAGACTTAGCATGGCTGTACAAGACACTTAAGTGACTAATGCATGACATTCGCTACGGGGCAATCAATCATCGTAACAGTTTCAGTGCAAAAGTATTTTTACTTAGAAGATGGCTGAACTGCCAAAAATTATAGCAAAAAAGTGGCAAACCAAAATCTTAAAATGATATGAAGGTAGATGTGAAAAAATAACGGTATGTTGCATCCAATAACTGTATTAATGGGTAATCTTGAATTCTGTTGCAATTTTTGCTATACCCAGTGCATGAAATAAGACTATTTAGATCGATTTAGTACTTGTCTTTTATCTTTGACAGGATTTTAGATCTAATAAACACTTGAAAAAGCAAGCGTTTAAAAAATTACCCTGTCAGATGAGCCACATCAGGCTTGTTGATCTATGGAAAAAATAAACAGATGTATGGGACGGAAAAAGAATGGTAGAATGCATTTTATTTTGATGAGCGAAAATTTAACGTCAAAGTTTTTGACTAGCCGGTCTTGCCGGTCATTTCACTAGAGAAGATTGAACAAACTTAAGAACAATAGAATTGGAGCATCAGTCAATAATGGCGACAAGGTTGAGTTACAGACGAATATTAGAGTTCAAATTTAGCTTGGACCGCTGCCAATAGCATATGATAGTAACCCAGTATGTAGGTACGTAACTCACCAAATCCAACTACAGCAAAATGCTGCCGCAGGCCTTGTTAATCTGTATTTAACACATTGAAAAATGTTCGGTATATTTCCTCCAACGACCCTTATTTTTCGAACCGACTTCAAAAAAGGAGGAGGTTAACAATTCGTCAGAATATTTTCTTTTTACTTTTTGTGTTTATGCATGTTACCGCATGACTTTGGATACCGCAAACTAATTTTGTTTAGATTCGATCATTGGATCATGAAGAAAATAACGGTAATCCTAATTTTTTATAGGTATGAGAATTAAAGTCAATTGTGTTTTTCTGCTTAAAAGTTACTTGTTATTTTTTTTTTGTGCACTCCAAGTTTTTTTAGCAACTTTTAAAAATATACCTACTGGTTTCCCTACAATTAAAAGTATGTGTAGGTGATTAAATTTCATGATTTTTCAACTCAGGAATTTATTATATGGCCTTTACTTCTTTCAATATCTTCTTTTCACAATTCTGTTTTTAGAATTCTGTTTTAATTTTGCCCCTTATTCTAATTACCTTAAACGAGCAATTTTTGTGTTACTCGGCAACGGCTCTAACGTAGCAAAATGAAAAATCGTTTAAAAAAGACTTTCGAAGTTGTATTTCTTCCAATTGTCAAAAACTGTTTATATTTCACGGGGAAAATACCGCAAAAATTATTTGTATCGTACGAATATGTATAGAAATTATCAGGGTTTGAAAAACTGTTAGCACAGCGACAACAGCCAAGCATTTGCTTTTTTATAAATTGTTGTTGCTTTGCTAGCCGGCAATTACAAGTACCTGATGAAGATCTTGCAGAAGCAATGAGCTTAGCCGACGACGCTTTAAAGGAATTTGAAGAAAGGCGACAAGATGCAGAAAAAACTTTCATTTCCTTTTCGAACACGTAGAAGAAGTATGCACCAGCCTAGGTACAGAAATCAAAGTACCGCGATACAGCAGTCGCCAAAATAATCGCTTTAATGTGAAAACCGGTGACGCCGAGGCACATGGGCGTAGCCAGGTAGGGGCAGTGGGGCGCTCGAGCCCCCCGTAACTTTCAAATTTTCCATATATATGTATATATAAAATAGTACCCTGAAATGACAGCTTAATAGGGTCGAAATGCTCTCGAAGCACTACAAGTAGCTAATAGAACGTCTTTTGGGAATGTTTTTAAGATCTTACGTATATTGGCACTTTTGCCCGTTTCAATAGCCACACCTGAACGAAGCTTTTTATGCCTGAAAATAATTAAAACCTACTTGAGAAATACAACATGTCAAGAAAGACTCGACAGTCGAGCATCTATGAATATTCATTCACAAAGATATAAATTTTGCAGTTGACGAAGTTCTAGAAGAATTTTTCAAAAAACCACGAAAAATTTGAAAATTCTTCGTTTCATTGATTTATAAGTAAAACGAAAAATTTAATGTGTTTAAAATTATCAAAATGTTTTATAAATAAAGCGAAAAATTGAATATATGATTTTAAAAATTCGCGTTTGAAACTTTATTACGCATACTTTCTTCTAAAGAGCCTTTTTTCTAAACCCATATTAGTGAAATACCTATTATTCTTTGACTTGAGGGTGGGGAGGCGGGGTTAACCCTCAAAACCCCCCTGTGTATCCGCCACTGACATACATTGTAGCATATCGTCGCTTGAAGTGCAAGACCGCGTATCGTTGTTCTGCAAAACCTCGCAACTGACATTTGTGCCAAAAATGAGATTTGATCACCGGAAGCCCCTGGTGTTAAGCCTTATCCATTCATACCAAAATATCGATATCTAGATATAAAAGGTAGAGATAATTAGGGATAAAAGAGGGAACCGCTTCGAAATAAGACGACAGGTTTTACTACTCTCTAATCTAAAATTTGGACAACCTCACATACGAGGTTTTGCATTATATTGATAATCGAGTTTGTAATTTAAACGGCGACATGGATGTATGTATTTGCATGCACATATCATATTATCGTTTAAAGTACAAAACCGCGTATTGTTATTCTGCTAAGCCGCGTAACTGACATTTGCAGCGATAAATTGGTTTTGCTCACTCACACAAGCTCTGGGATCAATCCTTATCCATTCGTCCTGAAATATACTAGCCAAATATGCGATTGCTTTATAAAAAAAGAGAACCATTTTGAAATATGTATGAGAAAATAGAAAATAATTAATGCAACCTCACATACGGGGTTTTGCATTATCCTGATACGCGGTTGTGTACTTTAAACGACGATGGTAAGTACATATGTACATATGTACATACATATTTCACGACTAAAAACATTCCTTGCTTTCCAAATCAAAAAAAATCTCACAGACTTAACTTCTACTCTTAAAATACCAATGCCCAGGCTTTTGGATAGAAGCAACAATGTTTATGTCAACTTTAGATAGGTACTCCTCGCACTTGTTTGTATTTTCGTTTAACTGTGTAATGCTGCTCTCGCACATGCATTGCCTGCAACGCAACAACACGATGCTGCGCGATTCGCCTACCCCTACTCCATTGTACGGTGCTGTTGCACAGCGAGTGGTCGGCCATTGCGATGTTCTGATTGGTCGTTTGCGACCTCAATCAATTGACGGCTAAATTGAGTATAAAAAGGCAATCATCGTTTTGTGGGCACAATTAAGGGCATAGACTTCGTTAGCGATAGACACGCGTTGTGTAAAGGCAGCTGCTTATAACGGTGAAATCAACCATCAGCAGTCAGTTGTACGCGTTCACGACAAGTAAACATCGTGTGTGTGCCAAGTTGAAACTATTCAAAATCGTTAAAAAGTGTTCAAACCAAGCCACAGCTGTTGGCGGCTGAATATCTACTCATATATTTTAAATTGACTTAATTCCTTTAATTAAAGCGCTTTGGTGACAAGAATTAAAATCCAACCGAAAGCGGGATCGTTGTGCGAAAATATGCATATCTCAATTGGAAAAGTGTGCGGAAAATTGTGCAAATAGACCAAAGCGATACCGACACTCCGAAAGGCGGTTCAACAACACCGACCACCGAACACTGAACACTGAACACTGAAACCGATTGCGATCGTTCCGTGGTAAATGCAATTAATTAATTTACAACAATTTAATTTTGTGGGTTGCAGAAACCTCGGCTGAGAGTGGTTAGTGTAGCGCCACAATCATCAATTCCTTACAATTGCATTAATTGATTTTGATTTAATTTTCACGCGCACTTTGATTAGGCGCAATGGATTAAGTTGATTGTAAGCAAAATCGTTTAAGCAACTAATTTATGTGCATGCATCTATTGTGTTTAAAAACGATGAGCGAGTGTGAACACCCGCGAAAGTGAAAATTCATTGTAAACTTAAATAAAATAGCCTGAAAATCCCAATGCGCGCCTATAGACAGCAAAATAAATAATTTAATCGGCTACAGCATTTTACGCGAACTGCGCTCCAGTTCATAGCTCATCGATAAGAGGCATTTTTCGAAGGAAACTTCCATTCGTTTCCCAACTCACTTGGCATAAGCGCTTGCTTCACCCTCCTCACTGATGTTAGACACAAACTTTTGCGCCAGCAGTGAAGCACTGAACGATTTTCAAGTAAACATGGAGCACGCCCCCCTTCGATGACCAGATCTTCAACGATTTCTCAGGTCCACTTAGTCCTCTAGGAGCCAAGCCTCTAGCACCTTCCGCCACCGGAGTTTCCAGCGCTGGCCATCACGGTCTACATCCAGTCATGTTGGGCCTGCCGCCAAACTCTGTACTGCAACACAACGGCAGTGGCGAGATGTGCAGCCAACGATTGCCCGACTGTAATACACTTCTACCAGGTGGCTCGCCAAAACTAGATCCCTACAAAACATCTGACTATGGTCAGAAATTAGATTACAGTTCTGTGAATAAAATGGGTTGCTACTCACCTACTCAGAAGTACGAGTACACCACTACCGTTGTGCCCAATGCCAACAATCAGCACAAAATCGATCACCACGCCGCACATCCGCACCAGTACTCAGCCACACCACCTCCACCACCGCCGGCCAGCGGAGGTGTCGCCAGTCCAAATGGCATGCTGCACCACAAGCAAATGCACAGCCAACATCAAGCCCCCATGCTAGCCGATTACCACTCACACATGTCGGGGAGCAACGGAAAGCTCGACTATTCGCCAAACTCTGCCGCCGCAGCTGCTAAATTGGAGTATGAACAGCACATGCAACAGCTCTACGGATCCAGTCCCCATCACACACAACACGGACATGACGGTGGCGGTGGCGGTGGCGGCACAATAGTGTTAAATGGGAATGAGTCTGCGCAGCAAGCAAATGGCCTAATCTCTAGCAATATGACGCATAGCGGCGCTGGGGAAGGCATTCTGATCCATAGCAACAATGGTGCAACAAGTGTGGTGGGCGTTACAATGACGGGCGTAACGGTGACACAAGCTGGTGGCACAGTAAGCAATACACCATCGGGCAACAACCATAACAACAAGCATAAAAAGGCGGATGAGATGTGTCAAATGGCGTCCATAAATGGCAGCGGTGGCGATATAAATTCAAATGTTAGCGGCGGCAATGGAACCAACAATGGCAATGGCGGCAATAGCAGCGCAAGCGGTCCCCAATCGTCGACACCGGCAGCAAAAAGTAAGAATGACAAGAAGAAGGGCGACACCAATGGCATCAAGAAGAAGAAAACTCGGTAAGCAATGAAATAATTACAAATATAATTATCCACCTTTTTTCTTTTGGCGCAATATAAGCAGCAGGAAATCCAGACTTTTATCTGACACTTTAATATCGAATCCACTCTCGCAGTTAGAGCCACTTATTAAGTATTAGACTGGCGCTTTTTATGTCTAATTAAATGAGGACAGTGGGAGGTATTTTTATTTATTTTTTTTTTCATTGATTTTTTGGTAGGTATGTAGCGGATAAGGCATCTAGATTATATGATTTTCAGAGTTTAAGCAAACAGTGAGCCCTTTCGTGATTAACATAATGTTACCTTAATATAGAAAGGCCCTAACTCATTTTCTTTTAATATTCAGCTCTGCACAAAAGTCGGTATATTACTCACTAAAGAATTAATCGACTTTAACATCAACTACTACATCAAACAATTATTTTCTATGCTACTTAAAAACTACTGTAATGAAGAAAATCACAACTGACGAACTTTAGTTTATATAAAATTGTATGGCTATTCTGTAAAGAAACAAATATGTTAGTAACTGAAATTGAGATACAAAATACTTGCTGAAAAAAATGTTTTCTAGCAGCAAATCGCCATCACATAACAAAACAGCTCCTCATAGTCAACTGTCTGCAATTTATGACTAATAGCTCATTTATGCATACTTTGCACTGCTTGCGGCGTTTTTTTCCTTTTATTGGTGAGCGCTATTTCCCCTTCGAAATGGAAATAACGCTTTATTTGTTTGAAACCTACTTTTTTTATTTTAAGTAGTGTTTTTATCATAAAAATATAGGTACCAAATGCTAGAAAAAATTTCTTTAGAATTAAAAAAAAATTAAATTTTTTGTATTCACAAGGACGAATAGAAATTTTATAAGCTGATAAAGTTAGAAGGATGAAATTCGAGGATGTGATTGAATTTATATCAGTCCTTAACATATAATTTTTTAAAAATTAATATTGCGAAATTTCAGGGATAAAATTTTAAAGGGGCATTTTCAATTGAATCTGTTTAAATTCTTCAGAAACTCCTCTTTAATATGATACCAATGACACTGAAGATGGCACAACGCCGAAACCGGTTTGTCTGCAAACCAAACTTGACAAGGGATGACGGAAATTCGTTCCAAAATAAATCATGATACCATACCTTTTCTCGAAGCACATTTCACTGAATTTTTTAAATCGTTTTTGAATTATCTACTGACGTCAGAGTGTAAAACTAAAGACGCAATTTTACTATATTTGGTCCATGGCTTCGCAAATACATTCATATTTGTGTTTAAAGTTTACTATTGCGCGATGTTATATGTAGACATTTATAAAAAAATATTAATTAGATATTAAAGGAAAAAAGAAATATAGCCTACTGGTCAAGAAAAGGAATTTCTTTTATTGCCATCAGTGCAAATTAGAAATACCGAAAATCCCGGGATTATTTGCCAAAAAAAGTCCGGGATCCCGGGACTAACATTCCTAGTACAAATGTTGTTCTCATTTTTTTTTCCTGTAATTACAAATAATGTGATCTGTATTATACAAATATAAGAATTCATCAATTCTTTTCCAAACTGAATTAAATATTTTTAAATATTCATAATTCTGAAATTAATTTTTTTAACCTTTCCAATAACACCAATGCCTCCTCGTAGAGACTAGCCTTTGGTTTGCAATTTTCGTATCCCAGGAAAAGTGCAATTGAAGTTGTAGAGTTAAAAAAAAAAAAAAGCTAGATCGATTTTTAATTTAATGTTTGTAAACATTTATTTTCCTCGACGAATAACATCGGAATCTTCAGTGCTGGGTTTTATAACTGCTCTGATCCAGTACTCCATGAAGTTACAAGAAAAATGATCCCGCACTCCAAAATCCTGTAAATGAGAGCGATTTTTGGAGAGTTGGGTAGAGAATGAAGTTTCAAGATTTTACCCGAACTCTTCCTTCTGTAAGCTGTTTCACGTTTTTACAGGAAAAATGCGTTTTTGTTCCGTTACTTTTTGCTGTTTGACAATTTTATAGGGTTTTACATGAAAAGTATGGGATCGGAGCTAATATTCAACTGCGTCAAGCCAGAGTACAGAGTTTCGAATTAACAAGCTACAAATAAAGTTACTAGCGGCCGCTTTCTCAAATAGGTAATAAAATTTATCTGCCCCTTAAAAAGAAATTTTCTTCTGAAATTTAAACTATCCAATATTTTAAATTTTTTTTTCACAAACATTCTAAATTGGCAAAAAAGGAATTGAAAATTAGCCTTTATAACGCAGCAGCATAAATGCTAATTATTGGGTCCTGCAAAGCAAAGAAATAAAGTCGCACCAATTTTTTTTTTTTTCTATATTTAAAAAATGTAAAAATGTAGACAATTTTTCGACACTTTAGATATCTACCATAAGCAAAAACAAAGTTTATGCAAATGTTGTTTTTGCTGTAATTCTACTACCTGTTTGATGTGCCTTGGCCAGAATATTTCTTTTTATCCTCCAACTCTGGTGTTACTACTAATAATTTTGGATTCCTACTAAATGCCAAATAAGATTTATTTTAAGAAATTTGCAAATATTTTCGGACGAGTTGCCTACTATGTGCGAGCATTGTATGAGAGGATTGTAGAAAGCATGTCGGTGAGCACAGTGATGAAGAAAAGTATGAAAAAGGAAACATTTTCACTGATTTTACTAATGAAAAATTGAGCGAATATGTTTTGTATGAAGGTTTCCAGTATTAGTAAAAATTGTAGAGCAATTTATTGAAAAGAAAAAAGAGCAAAAATTAATATTGAGTTTAAAAATAGAAAATAATTGGGCAATTAATACTTAAAAAAAATTAAACAATTTTAGGCAATTTCTTAATACTTGTGAAAATGTAAAATTCTTTCCAAACAACAACTTATTTAGGATGGCCCGGTTTACTCGACTCACAGTTAAAGTTTAAACAGAAGGCAGCGTCGATCCGGATTAACTCGGACTTAATCCGGATCAACTGCAGTTAATTCCCGAGTTGATCCGGATCAACGCTGCCGTCTGTTTATGCTTTTAGGAAATCGGTAAATTGATCTTTCCCATTTCCCAGTTTCCCAGTAAGCCCGTATTTTTACTTTAAGTTGCACTACGGCTTTATCTTCGGCTCGCTGGCTTGACTTTATTCCCATTGATAGAACTTAGTACAAACTTTTCAATTTCACCAAATTCTTTATTTTTTTGTTACTTTCTTTTTAGAACCACGTTTACGGCTTACCAGCTGGAAGAACTGGAACGTGCCTTTGAGCGTGCCCCTTATCCAGATGTGTTCGCACGCGAAGAGCTCGCCATTAAACTTAACCTAAGCGAATCTCGAGTTCAAGTGTGGTTTCAGAACCGCCGAGCTAAGTGGCGCAAGCATGAACCACCGCGGAAAACCGGCTTCATCAAGACAAGCACACCGCCCACCTCCTCAATGAACACGCCGCTCGGACCACCGTTTGCTACCTTCCCACAAACGACTACCGTTACGCCACCAGGCAGCATGGATAGCTGGACAAGCTATCAACCACCGTACGAACTGAGCCCCCAATTCAGTCTGCTCTCACCGGCCGCCAGTCCTTATGGTACTTATTCTAGCCAATACGGCACCTACGTCCACGAAAGTCAACTCTTCCCCATGCGCCATTTCGAATATGGCAGTCCACCCCGGTTGGAAATGGGTGGCCCTGGTAGTGGTGCGGATGATGGCGGCGCAACGCATAAAATACACTCCACCGATGGCGGCTATGGCACATCGCCGTTGGATGAGGCCAACAATGCCTCTGGGCATATGGGCGACCACAATGTCGTAGTTATGCATCATCAGGTCACAAGTAATGGAAAATATCTATCTAGTGAGGAGGGGAAATATGTGAGCGTGGGCGGTGTGCCGCACACACTAAGCCCCTTGGATCCGCACCATGCCAATGGAGGCTGCCATATAGCAGAGGCTCAATCACACTCACACGATGGTCACAATGCGGTAATGAAACAACAACACTACGGTACTATTGTAACAGGATCGGTGGGCTCACAAAGTGTGGACGATCCGAGCAGTGATGGCACCACTTCCAGCCTACAAACTGTGATCAAGAATGAGGAGAATGGCAGTGGGCCAGGCCAAGGTGCCAACGTGACTCACAGTTACGTGTTGCCGCCTTTTTTGCACTAAAGGAAATGCTCTCACATCGGAAGCAGCGTCAATCTCAGATGCAATGGCCGCTGCCGACAACTGGCCAGATGAGTCATGAAATGATCCGACGCCGTCGAATTCAACGTAATAGTACAGGCAGCGGCATCGTCTCTAGAAGCTGTTTTCAACGGCCACTATGATGCGGATTTAGGTAGAAGGCAAACCCAAGCACTCACGACACATTTTGTCCATGGATGCGCTTTATGGTGAATTGAATATTCAAGAGTTGAAAAGCAGTTACTGCTAAATTAGCAGAGGTGTGAAGTGAAGAGCATTTCAGAAAAATATATATTTTTTAACACTATTAGTTCCTTTTTACTTTTAAGAAGAGTACGTTCATGATTATTAGGATACCTCACGAACAAAGAAAAAACTGCGGCTTTCCAAAGCGAATCATATCAATTTTAATCTTAATGGTTCTTACCAAAATATTTTATTATAATTAAACTATTAAATTATAAATTATAAACGGGGTGCGTTTTTCGTTACAATGAAGTCCCTTGAATGTAGACATAAAATATATGCCTTAAGATTATAAAGAAAAAATTTCTTAAATCTAAATAAATGGCAAGGATACTTGTATAACTCAGCTCATATCTTAAATCCAATTTTTTCATCTCGCACCACGATTTTTTTTTTTTAACTCTATCTTTGCTGACTGAATTTTATAAACAGTAAAGAAGTAAAAAAAAACCCTTTCATTAATAACTTTGAAATAAAAGCCCACTAAAAATGGTTGATTTATTCACATAAAACTTTAAAAATATGTTTAACATGTTGGTAGAATTTTCAAAAAAAGTGATTTTTAAGCAAAAAAAAAAACCGACTTCAATTCGCATATACAAATTTAAGAGTACCGTTAATTTCTGCATGAGCGAATGATCGGATCTAACCAAATTAGTATGGCACCACCTCGGAGGCGCCTTTAAAAAAAGAATTATGGAAGTCGGTTAACGTGGTCTAAACTTACAAAAAAAAAAACAAAAATATTCCGACAAAT
This sequence comes from Rhagoletis pomonella, assembly GCF_013731165.1. NCBI lineage: Eukaryota > Metazoa > Arthropoda > Insecta > Diptera > Tephritidae > Rhagoletis > Rhagoletis pomonella. The sequence continues at coordinate 52,720 of NW_023459277.1, read as the reverse complement.
TGATAACTTTTTCGCTTTTTTGAAGTCGGTTAAACTTAAACGCAATTCTTTTAAAATTATTCATTCATGAAAACACGAATTTTAGGAACTTCGCCAACGCGGTTTATCTCCCGATGAGCCAAAATATTTTGGTAGGAGCTATATAATTTATAAAAAATTTTAATTTGCTTGGGGAAAGAAATCCTATTGTTGTTTGGATGGACCGTGAGACTCTCGAATGTACATGTACAAATGTATATACAGACGCATATATGCATACATTAGGGTGGTCCAAAAATACAAAAGAGAATCAATTATTATTATTTTTTTTAGTCTTTACCGCTGCCACCAGTACGGAAGAATATCGAAAATAAGACTAGTATTTTTTTTTTTTTTTAAGTGGCTAATATTTATCCATATATTTTATAGCCATTTAAACTGCTGGTGAAACCGGCTGTAACAGGAGGAAAATTAATTTTTTTAAAGAATTACTCTAAAATTGTTTAAAACTAATATTTTTTGATCGAATACGAATATTTTTCACTTCTGAAGTCTCCAAAAAATAAAATGATCATACATAACTTTGAAATTTTACCAAAAAATAACAAATTTTTGTATATAAAAGATAAGATTATCGGGTATGAAAGAGATATCTGGAAAACTTTAAAAGCCCCGATTTCAAAATAAAAAAATAAGGAGATCCGCTTTAATTTCGATATTCTTCAGTTCTGGGGGTGGCTTGAAGAAAACTTTGGACCACCATAATATGCATACATACAATTAATTTATGAACACATATATTTTTAGAATGTAAGACGTTAAATAATTTGTCTAAAGTAAAACGAGATTAAAGGAAAGAAAACTATGTAAATTACTGGAAGGAGGAGAAACGTAAAAACAACAGAATCCAGAGTCTTGCCATATTGTATATATATATATATATGTAGTTGATGGTTATTAGATTACCGTTATGAGTACGTGTGTATGTATGTATGTATGTAGGAAGTAATAGGGGGGAAAAAAACGTACTAATAAGCTAATTAGGACAAAGGGGAATAAAAAAATTAACTTTACAAAATTAGAAAGAATGGTACTCACTTGTAAATTATATATTTGACTAATTTGAAGCATTCCATATGTGCCTTTTTAATACATAAGTTTAAAAATATTTTTTAATACTATCTGCATTACATAGGGATTTTAAGTAATGTTGTGAAATGTTATGCGGTAAGAGCATAAATGCATTCCAAATGTGCCTTTTTTATGTTTGTACTAAAACAATTAGATCCGAACTTTTTCTATTAGTACAGAGATTTTTAAATTATAGAATTTTTAACCAAATCAATTTCCCTTTTTACTCTTGTAAAACACGGACTGTTGTGAAATTGACAATATCTTAATTTTATTTAAACTCATACAAGTTTTAATTATCTTTACATTTCATATTATAATTAGTTTAATAGTAGTTATATAATCGGTATTGCTAAGGGAATGGAGAAAACAACTTAAGAAAAACATGTTCAGCAAAAATATATATGCAAACCCCTTTGGTAAATATTTTAAATTTTAATTCATTTGTACCCCAAAGTTTCTTTGTAATTATAATTTTAATAAGGAACAAATTAGGTAAAATTTATACATATAGGTTACCTTTTTCAATATTAGAAAAATAAATACATATATTAAAACATGAAACAAATAATGCTTGAATTACAGAGATTCTTTATTTTGTGACTGCACCAACTTTGCAAGGCATTTTTATTATATCTATACTTGCGATCAACTAATTAAGCCAGCAACGTTTTGATCAATTTTG
>NW_023459277.1:3861-20925 GCF_013731165.1 Rhagoletis pomonella | reverse complement strand
GGATGGTTGATAAACTTCGGATATACATGTAAACAGATCCGGTTAATAGAAAAATTATATGATCATGATGATCGGGCCGGTGACCAGAGACACTATGGATTACAATTCATACATGAATCAAGTCATAATAATTGAGGCATAGGTATGTATGTAGACCGTGATAAATGCGCTGGATGCATGTATATCATATAAGACGCCTACAGGACTCGGTATGACCTTGCGCAAAGATAGTTTCGTTGCTGTCAGAGTATCATATGTAAGCATACCAAATATATGCAGACATGAAGATCATACAAAAACGATGGAAAAGAGCACATAGAACAAAATAGAATTGAAAGCATATAAGAGCGAAAATGTGTACACAAAGCACCACGCCGTTTCATGACTACCGACGACAAAAAGCACACTCAGCAACACTTGTACAGTGCTATATTGGTACGACTGCCTGCTGGTGCCTTTGCTGTTGCCAATAAAAAGGGTATGGGAAAAACGGGCAAAAAATTGATTCAGAATACACAATTTTTATGCTTTCAGCACATATACAGAAAGCAAATTTTCACATCATGCGTACCTTAGAAAATTGATTAGTAGCTTAAAAATGTTCTAGGCAAAAGTTTCGATTAGTATAACCAAAAAATGCCCCCGCGGTAACCATCGGCACTATGAAAATTAGCAGTCAAAACTAGATACTTACCGCAGTCACCCAGAAGTTGGGGATTCTCTTCACCAACTCGCTGCGTTTCTCGTAACAGGGCTTCCTTAATTTATTATATTTCTGCTCAACCTTCAGTATTTCCTCACTCGCCTTCTCATTAAGTGCATCAATCTCATTTTGACATGCATCAATTAGTTCCAAAGCTTCAGACTCCTCCTCGTTAGGCGCGTTAGCAGACGCTGCGTTGCCATCACCATCATTGGACAGTTTAGCTTTTTTGCTCGGCAGACTAGACATGTTGATAATTAGCTGCTTTAATCAACTTAAAACTTTTTTCTACTAATTTCCCACACTAGCACGTAGATACAATGGGTACAGTCGTTACGCCGTGGCCGTTTTTTTCCAACGAAGAAGCGCAATTTGTAATTATTTCTTTTTTCCTTCCTGTCTCCTTTCTAGCACAGTGAACAGGAAAATGCCGCACAAAACTGTTGCAAAGTGACGACGAGAAATAAATGGCGAATGCGACGAATGCCGGTAATTTGCATGCAAACATTGGTAGCACTGCGCCCACGGTTGCCATTTACACATAATAATTCGGGTCCAAAATAAATCATAAAAGGTCCATTTCGATAAGAAAGGGCAAAACATTTCGTCAAAAGTTGTTTATTGAAACCATGATAAAAACATAGCAAGGTAGAACCGTTCTCTCCATTTGTCGGCCATGATTTTTTTTTTGAAGTTTGCCAACATTTTAAAATCATATAAAGTGAAAATAAAAAATTGAAATTGTTCGAAATTGTTGTTGCTTGAGATTGAAAATGAAAATGTGTGTGTGAGTTTGTGAATAAATTTAAAAATTAAATTGTTTGGAAACGTCAAGAATTTTAAAAGTGACTCTCAGCGGTTCTACCTTACTATATTTTTATCATGTTTGAAACTACCTTCTTTTTTGTATTATGGTATTAAGTGCAGGCTGCCAACATCGCTCAAACTGTGCCTTTTTTTTGGCCCTATTTTACTTCAAATGGCACTTAATTTTTCAATTTGGCACAAAGTGCCAAAATGGCACTTTTGAAAAATATTAATATTTCAATACATTTTTGTGAAATCCTTGCGTGGAATTTTTTTCCTCAACTAAAATTTTTTAGTTTCTTTACTGTATAAAACTGGTTTATCTTACTTTGGCATTGGGCTTGTGTTTTAGGAATGCGTTTCCAAGTTTAATTCTAAATGGGAAGAATTAAAGAGAATGGCACCTTTATCGACACTTTTATTTTTCTATTCGTCACATTTTGCATTTCTTTATCCGCAATATGGCAGTTCAATTTGAAGTCTTCAAAGCAAAGAATAGTTGGCAGCCCTGATTAAGTGCTCGACCAAAGCGTGCCATGAAACAAAAATAGAACATCACGCAATAACGCGACGTTGTATTTGTAACCAGGTTTAAGAAAAAAGTTTGTGAAGCGGGTTCGTCAGCAGAGCATTTGTTTACATCACAAGCACTCTTGTCATATCTTGTGTAGTTGGATCATACTGTGTAAGTTTTATTTTTGACAGCGGTTATTTGGGTACAGCTTAAGGCCCCGCTAAATAGAAATTCTTTTTTTTGCGTCACAGGTAAGCTTTTAACACCCGATTTACATGATTCAAGTCAAGGCGAATTCAATAAGATGGTATCGGTACGACAATTACAAAATGTACATGTATTTTCTTTTTGCTTTTGCAGCGAGGACTATGAAAAATTTCATACGAAGGATATGAATGAGAATGATGCAATAACAGGTTCATTCCTTATCTTTTTGGACTAAAATCTGAAAAGTGTCAAAATGCAAGAGCGTAAGCAAAATTCGCTCACCAAAAGAGAATAACAGGAAAAAGTAAAGGAACGCAAAAAACCAAATTTTTAGTCCAAAGAATGGCAACAACAAAACTAACTTCATATAAGAATAGAAATGTATGTACAAACACTTACTATATCAATTATTTTTTGCCTCCTTCCAATTTCAATTCACTTTTTTTATTTTTTAGATTATTCTCACCGCAAAAATTCTTCGGACTAAATCTGACTAATTTGGACTGAAGAGAGTCACTCTCACTGAGTGTTGCTCTCTCATTTTTGCTGTCATTTTGGGGTTAAGGAACGCTTTTTGGACTAACTCTGACTACTTCGGACTTTTTCTGACTGTTTCTGGGAGAAAAGGAACATGGAATGTTCGATATCGTATCGATTATCCTGAATATCGATATTTCATGGCACGATAATCGATTTTTTGAATCGATATTCCAAGGTCGATATATCGAAGACATCGATACTTTACCCGCAATATCGATATTTAAGTTGAAATTTATTTTTCATCTACAAAAAAGTGTATGGGAATATACTAAAATAGGTTTAATCTGCAGCTTGTGTGATTTATTTAGCTCTTAAGTTTGACAAACCGCTTGAGTCGTCCGGCATGCCGTTTTAATCCTCAGTAAGTATACAAATTGGAAATAACACGGGCGGGGTTAATATTCTATTCAATTGGGAGTAGGATTTTCAACATCGATTTTTTTGATATCGATATTGTTCAGCCCGATATATCGCCATATCGATTTTACATGCAATGAAATAAATCTATTCATGATATCGATACTTTTTTAAATATCGAACATTCCTATAAGGAACGCAACTAATACAAGGTGTTATCGGTTGGCAACTTCTCGCTCTAATAACAGTGTTACTTCTTTAACAATTCTTTGCCTAATAATATAGTTGAATTTCTATATATTTTTTCTCAGTATACACATTTTGTTTCTCAAAAAGGTATTTTATCTTATTTTATTTCATTTCATTACGAATATACTATAAAAAAGCAAATTTTGTTTCGAAGAAAATATGAAATTTTATACTTTTCCCCCAAATGGATATTCATTTCTTCCCGTTTTTCCTCTTATTGTACTGAAAATCGAGCTGTCACAACTGATACCACCATGGTATAAACCGTGATACAAAAATAGGAAGGTAGAACCGCTGAGAGTAATTTTTCAAACTCTTGACGTTTGCAAGCAATTTAATTTTAAAATTTTACTCACACACACATTCTCATTTTCAATCTCAAACAACAACAACTTTGAACAATTCCTTTTTTTTACTCTCAATTTTATACGATTGTAAAATGTTGGTAAACTTCAAAAAAAAATCATGGTCGACGCATTGAGAGAACGGTTTTACCTTACTATGCTTTTATTATGGTATAAACTTAGTATCTGACAATTTCCGGAGTACGGGAACAGGCTAATTTTAGACCAAAAATGCAACAGTGACCTATTGCACGTATTAGTTGTCTCGCTCACTCCATTTTACTAGTGCGCTCGCTCATAGAAAAGTGCCGCGTGAAGTTGGCATATTTCTTTCCAAGTGACGGATAAATTTTGATGTTTAGGCGTGAACGAGTGTGAATTAATTCAATTTTTAACTGTGTGAATTGGAAGTAGAAAAATAAACAAAATGTCTACGACGGAAGCACAAATAGGTGTGAATACAAATTTGCAAAAGCAGGATCTTAGTAACTTGGTAAGTGCTCAAATGCGTGTAAAAATGTTGGAGCTCTTTTGGTGTACAGTAGAAAATGCAAAAGAAATTAGAGCGTTGGCAGAGTACAACGCGGCAGATGTCAGTCGCAATGAAGTTACTTTTGCATTGGGAAATTGGTCAATGAAATGAAAATTATTTGTATTGTGTCATGTTATGTTCCCGAATTCCACTGATGATGTCCAGTAAGCTTATTATACAGATTCCATATTGATCTTGCTGCTCACGATGTAACTATTTGTTGCCTTCGATTGCCTGGGTTAAACCTTGAAAAGAAAGACTGCACGTGGCTTAGGAATACCAAAAACAAATTTTAAAACTATCCTGTCGCGAAAATAGTAATGTATAGAGATCAAATAGGCAAAATGTAAGGATAAAAGCATTCTGCATACTTCTGCATCTTCTGGACTAACATATTATTGGCAGATATTTCTGATGCAATATGCAGATTCTAACCTCATTTCAATAATGAGAAAGTTTTACTCTACATTTTCTATTTTGCCGCGTTCACCGTATGCTTTTAAGTATTTTTGAAATTCTGGATAGTTAACAAATTATTTCAATAACTAATTAATTTATATTTTTAGGATATCGAGAATTTGACACCACTCTCTCCAGAGGTGATCTCGCGTCAGGCCACAATCAATATCGGTACTATTGGACATGTAGCGCATGGAAAATCAACCGTGGTTAAAGCTATTTCTGGAGTTCAAACTGTGCGCTTCAAAAATGAACTGGAGAGAAATATCACTATTAAGCTTGGTATGTTAAATTAAATGTAATTAATCACATACGAATTCTCGCACAGCAAAAATAAACATTCAATCTAGAAATCAGTTTTTTATAAATTACCAGTCTCTTGCGCGAGGATAGGTAAATGAATTAGGTATAAGTTTGTTAGTGCAATTTTTAATGGTTGAGTTAATTACAAAGTTTTAAATATGAATATTAACTTAGTCCAATTTGATCCAATTTATATTAATTTCAGAGTAATATCCATTACATTATTCGCATTTGCCCGTTGAGTTAGGTTTGAAAGAGTAGCGGCAGAAAACACTATATTTTCTTTTCAAATAGTAGTAAATTGTATGTATATTTTGAGGAATAGTTCTTATGGGGGATTTAAACTGAGCATTAAACAAAAAATTTGGACATTACGTTAAAAAAAAGTTTTTTTACACATAGGATTTTTAAATTCCCAAAATTTTATGGTAATTTCAATGCCTATTGGATTAGGTCTACGTGACAATAAAAGGAACAGTTAAATTTAAAATATATGTATAAATGGCTTAATTTTTTCACATTGGGCAATAAACTAGGAAGTTTAAGATTTTGTGTATGTAAAGCGTTCTTGTTGGAAACCGAGTGGACATTTGTTTGCTTATTGGAAAATTCTAACATACACGATTGTTTTATTTACACCCCTATTGCTAGTGTCGACTAATAGTAGATAAACGAAATTTATTCGATGATCGACTTTCCATGGTATTGTGAATGTTGATTTCTTGATCAATAAAGGTGAAATTAGTCAAGAACGCAGAACTTATACTTAAACCCTGTCTGTATACGCAGAATTTTGTTGAACACTGGAGCCCTCGGCGTTGCTTACTACAGTGTTGCCACTCATCAATCAATGCCTTTTCAGAAACTTACTTTTTCAACTAAAAATTTTCGTGCTATAATAGATGCTAGCTAAACATAAACTACTTATTTTTCAACAAAAAACTTTATTCGACAGTAAATTTCAAATATTTTAAATGTATTTTGAATACGAACTTATAACTTTTTTATTAAATTTCATTAAATTTCAATATACACAGTACTACGCTGATTAAAGGGTATGCATATGTTCGTCAGCAACTTATTTAATTACCAACATTTTTCAACTAGAAACAGTTACTAGCTAAACATTTTTGAGTTGGGTAACAGTAACCCAAGAAATGAACTAGATTATTTATCAATCATCTAATAAACATAATCTTGCTATAATCAATGTTCAAAATTGGTAAGAAGATGAAATCATGTACTACGTTATACAATTTTTAGCGAACACTATGTATTTTCGGTTGGATACACATTTTCCTTTGCCACTTTCTCTTTGAATGAATCGTTTTCTTTTATCTGTTATTTGTATACTTTTGTTATTTACGCTATGCAGAAATAAATTTTAGAAAATAATCGATCCATCAACTATAAATATAGCGATGTCATCGTCGTCATGCACTATATAATGTTGGAAGCTGCCGCAGATGTTAGCATTTAAAAATTTGGTTAATATATCATTATACTATGTTCAAACTGATACCATTTAACTAGTTAAATATGTTTAAAAATTACTTTAATTACGCTAACGAGTGATGTACTTTCGTTCTTTCAAACAAATTTAATCAACCATAATTGGTTTCCCAATTAGATAAGAGTCCGTAACGCAACACGTTTCAGTCAGCTGATTTCGGGCATGAAATTTCAGTTATACTAACAGAAAGCTAGCTTAGAACAAACTTAACCGTTATCGAAGATAATACAAAATTCTTGGTTTTAAGCAATTAAGGTGCAAATCTGTGCCCAACTCTAAAAAAACACCTCAAAGCAAACAAAGCAACCGCCATCTTGTTTGACAAACAAAAGTTCGGCTGCATAACACCCGCCTTTGAAAACCAGTTCAGCCCGATTGTATCTGTAAGATTCATGCAAAAATTTAATAAAATAATTTTTTTTTTTATTTTAAGGAGAGATGTAAAATGAAAATCTACCAATCAGTTGTCGAAAAAATGTATAGAGGTCGATACTACAGCATAATAAAACTTTGGTAACGTTTCCAGTGCACTTTCCAGGCTTTTATCTTTTAAGACCAAATGAGCTGCCAATAAATATTTTCACAGAAATGTTGACACTTTGGTTTCAGCGTTCTAAATAAAAAAAATAGTTAAATAGATCATTTGCTCTTTAGGTTATAAGCCTGAAAAAAGTACTGTCAACGTTACAAAGATTTTAATTTCGTGTAGAATTGACCAGGATATACATTAGAGTAAGGAGAGGGTAATTAAAAAAGTGAAAATTCTCCTAGTTCTCTGTCTATGATTTTGAATGTAAACGAAATCCCCATTCGTTGTTCCTGAAACTTGTAATTTTTATTCTTGCAAATTGCTGTTGGTAATCTTATCGAACAGATTAATAAGTATAGTAAGTTATTTCTGACCTTTGTGGGCAAAACCGGGCGTTTTTATTTGTAAACAAACATTGCATTGTCAAGTATTATCTACAAGCTGCAGCCTGAACTGTCTGGTAATAAAAAAAAACATCGATCATTTAACGATGTAGTTAAATGGCGTCAATTTGAACGTGCTAATAATATAATTTTTTTGAATTTTGGTAAATTAGTTAAACAACTATAAATATTAACCCGCTAAGGGAATTCCATTTAAAGAAAATTAAATTAGTTGCTGGAATATTTTCAAGTTGTTCTTGGTATGCTATATTTTAAATAAAATGCAATTTGTCAATCAATCACTGATCTCACAAGCCAAGTAGTACTTGACAGGAAAAAGTTGGAAAATTCTTTGGTAGTTGGGCATAAGTTGATGAAGTTACTTTTTATACGTTTTTGTTTGTTAAAAACTGTGAAAAACATTGCCCTAATTTAAGATAAGCATCAAAATTTTGTTTTGAGCACTTCGTGTTCGATATATTTGAAATTCAATATTTAAAATGGCAAAATCCAGCATATTAATTTAATTTCTTTTTTTCTTCTGTTTTTTCATTGGCTTTTTTAATTTAAACTTTAAATGGAATTCCACGCGTGCATCTGTATACGATTAACTCCGTTGAATACCTTGTCAAACGGTACTGGTGGTGGTGGGTATATCAATTCTTCAGAACGCCTCAGCGACGAAAGAGTACGTGCACTATTAAGCTCCCCAGTACTGCTACGCGAGTTCGAGGCGAAGTTAGATGCAAAACGACGCAATAGCTTGCCAGTGGGACATGTTCGTCCAGTTTTGCGGGCACGCAAGCAAAAACGAGCACGCAGTGTAAGCGCAGATACTCAGTTAACCAGAACATCGATTCGAAGCAGCAGTCTCGGCAGCAGTCAAACTCCAACACGCGGCTGTTCATCAAGTCCAAGTAGTGGCTATGAGAGCCACTCCGAATATAGTTCATCCATACAAGGAGATCAAAAGGGGAGTTCAACCACACCACGTTCGCGTGTGCTCAATAATGCAATAAATGCGCTGAAGGAAACACCGACCGTGGGAAAAAAGCGCAACAAACCTCAGACAGACAACTCGGAAACCGATGATGGGCAAACACCAGTTACGAAGCGTCAAAAGCTGAAGCAATTCAAGGTGAATGGCGAGTATATAGTAGAGCGCATAGAATCGATTGAGTCGATTAACGGCAATCCCATATTCTTTGTGAAATGGTTGGGATATCCCCCCGAAACGAATACTTGGGAGTCCCTTGACAACATAAGTGAATGTGCTGTATTAGAGCCGTTCATTGAATCACAGTATACATTGCTTGAGTTGATTATTTCAGAAATTATAGCCGATATTGAAGCCGAAATTACAGAGAATGGTCTAGTTTTCGATATGACCTCCTTAAAATTAGAGGAATTAGATAAATATGATCCTTTGGTGATAAAAGCGGATTTAATATTGCTTGCCCAGTTTCGTGCAACACGATCACGTAGTTTTAAAGAACCGGAAAAGATACGCAGCCGTATAATTAATATGATGCTAATGAAGCCTGTCTACTATCGACGTAAGCAGCAATTATGCGACCTGAAAGCTTTCCAGGACCGCATGAATCAGGTAGAACACACAGCGCCGATAACTGTGGAAAACCGCTTTGATTTGGAAGTCATAGATGTTGCTTTTAAGTATATAAAAGAAAGTTTCGCTGGAAACAATGTCAAAATGCAGGAGGATCCCCCAATTGGATGCAAATGTGAAAACGAGTGTGCTCCGTTGTCTACGTGCTGTGCACGCATGGCGGGTAGCTATTTTGCTTACGACAAAGCAGGCCGTCTTCGTATCCGACCTGGAGAGGCCATTTATGAATGTAATAACAGGTGTTCATGCGAACAGGAATGTGTAAACCGTGTTATACAGCGCGGGCGCAGCAATTCGCTATGTATATTCCGCACATCGAATGGATGTGGCTGGGGCGTTCGAACCGAGAAACCATTGCGTAAGGGAGAATACGTGTGTGAGTATGTGGGTGAAATTATTACCAGCGAAGAGGCGAATGATCGCGGCCAAACGTATGACGCCATCGGACGCACTTATCTTTTCGATTTAGATTACAATACGTCCGGGGAGAGTGTGTACACAATTGATGCGGCGCTCTATGGCAATATTTCCCATTTCATTAATCACTCGTGCAATCCCAACTTAGCAGTGTTTCCGTTTTGGATCAATAACCTCGACATTAATATGCCACGTTTGGCATTCTTTTCGCTACGACCAATTAAAGCTGGAGAAGAATTGACATTCGATTATGTACGCACAGACTATGAAAATTTGTCGTCAGCCGAGAAGGTTTCGTGTCGTTGTGGTGCAGATAATTGTCGCAAAGTATTATTTTAATAATTTTATCGACAAATCAAACAAACATTTCAGTAAAAGTTGTTATTAAGAAAATGCAAAGGAAATGAGAAACTTAATAAAGTTCTCGCATACAAATTTACTTTAGAACTAGGATATAAATAAATGAAACGCTTCTTCTAGAATGGGCAAATATGCACCGAAGTAATTTATATTAAATTTTTTACTCATAAATGGAGTTTATTTAATAATTGGAAATTTTATTACTGTTAATAATGATGCCAGTTATATTTGTACTCCAGCTCCAAACCGCTCACTTTCGGCTAAAATGCTTATCACATGTTTTTAAATCTATTTTGTTATGAATAGCATTTATATTTTGCTAAGTATAGTTTCATAAAATGTAGTTTTTACTGCCTTTAAGGTGTGGTTAATTTTTTCATATTGTTTGACTTCTTGATTATTACCAACCTTAAGCATCATTACAACTAAATAATTAAGACTATGTTTTAAATCCTGTAAACAATAAATAAAAAACAACTTGACGTTGACACACCACTTTTATTAGTATCACGTTTTTGCGTTTTTGCGTATCCAAATAGCGTGGAGAATTTTTAATATGCTTTATTCTTATGCTTTTTTATTTCGTTCTTTTGGGTGTTCACAAAATTCAAGTTTTTGCATTTTTTGCGTTCTTGTACTTTTGTGGATATATTTCTGACAGTAAATAGCGCCAAATTTTTAGAAAAGTTTATGCTTGATAGTTTTGATAACTCGTTTAAAACTAATTAAATATAAAAAATACAGTGTGAGTTTAATTCCTACGTACGAGTACATTCATGTATTTATTAAATGCATTGTATATACGTTAGACTGTCCCAAAAAACCAACATTGTTTTTTTTTTTGACGCATACCCCTTCATTTCATTGGTGTTATCTTAAAAAATATAGGAATCAAATTTTATGCAATTCCAACCACGGCAACCCGTGCCGACTTGCAGTCAAAGTTATCAGAATAAGCTTGTTGTAGTTCGCGTGTTTTGTTAATTTACTCGTTTTACTTCTTTAGGACATAATATTTAGTAAATCTGCGTTTTTAGATTTTTACCAGGTAGTCTCAGGATTTTTTCCAAAGGACCATAAATTATAATATGTATATTTCCAAAAGTTTACACAAAATATGGAGATATGGGCATCAAATGAAAGAGGAATTCGAAACAAGATTAACTATAAATTTTGTTTTCAATTATCCTTCTGGAACATGTCAAAAATGTCCTTTAAAAATATTATCCTTCAAGATTTTTAATTTTGAATGAGTTTTGAAGAATCTTAGTTTAATTTAAATCTTATTAATATATATAAGGATACTAAAGGATAAAAATTTCAAAGGATATTTTAAAAATTTTCTAATTAGTACTGCCACATTTATTCTTTAATCAACCCGAGAGGACATGTCAAACACTCAAACACTTTATTTTGTTTATTTAATATTATGAAATGCATTTTTTTTTAGAGGAGGAAAATAATTTGTTAAAAAAGTTGAATATGAAAATTTAATTAAAAAATGGTCACAAATTATTAACTAAAACTTCAACTAAAAGTCGGCACGGGTTATCGTTAGCCTACGGCCATAAAACTTCATATATATATGCAATTTAGGCTAAAAAGCACAAATATAGAGGGTATGCATATCAAAATTTGCACACAAGTTTTTTTCCATATATTCTTGGGACAGTCTAATATACGTATATAGTAAAATTCATTACAAGGCAGGAACAGGAACAGTACTAAAAATATGCTGCAGAAACACAACAACGAACAACAGCTTAGCTAAGTAGCAATGACACGCTAAAACAGTAGTGCAATTCATAAAATGTCGCAAAGTGACATTTTTGGCGAAATGGCAACGTTGCGAACAACAAATGCACATTTAAACAAAAAAAAAAAAATGTCGCGCGTAAGTGAAAAAGAAAAGTTTTTACAATTATATTTCGAAGTAGCCTTAACTGATACACTTTTTCTTGAAGTATTCGAGGACAATAAAATATCAAGTTTTTCGCGACTTTAGAGTTTGCAATGATTGTCAGCTCAAATATACGGCAATGTCGCAATTTTGTCGCAGGAGAGTTTTCATACAGCTGTGTCGGTCGCAAGGTGCCAAATTTTTCAACAAATAAGACATTTGCAACAACTTTGCGACGTTTCATGAATCCCACTAATATGTTTGAGATGAAATGACATGGCATGGCACCTTGTTTGAGTTAACATGACATAACAATGCATGAAATTTTTGAAAATGACATTTGTACAGAAAATGTTGAATTTTGTAGTAGTAGTACATATCGCCAATAAATCTCGATATACCAGAAAAAAATTGAAGGTGTATTTTAATTTAACATACCTACAGTGCCGAACAGAAGTATTGGCACAGTGAATTTTTCGCAATATATGCAAAGTTATTTATTCTAATTTATCTTCGATAATTTTTTATAAAAATATTGTTCATTCTACACCAGAAAACATAATAATAAAATCTCTAAACTTTGTGCAAAACTCTGGAAAATTAATTTAATTTGCACACTAATTTGCAACTTTTTATTCAGATTTTTTAGAAAAATTCTAAGTATGCAGTTTTATAGCCCATTCAAATTTAGTATAACAAAGTGCAAGTTTGAAGTCGCATTGTTTTTTGGTAATTTTTTTTCACCCAAGTTCTTCCATACAAAGTAATTCGACAATTATTTTTTGTATGGAGAAAATGAGCAACACCTTCCACTAAAAAAATTGCCAAAAATCAACGCGATTTTCTAGCAACTTTAAACTTGCACTTTGTTATACTAAATTTGAATGGGCTATAACTGCATACTTAGAATTTTTCTAAAAAATCTGAATAAAAAGTTGCGAATTAGTGTGCAAATTTTATGAATTTTCCTGAGTTTTGCACAAAGTTTAGAGTTCTTATTATTTCGATTTCTGGTGTAGAATGAACTATATTTTTATAAAAAAATATCGAAAATAAATTAGCATAAAAACCTTTGCATATCTGGCGAAAAATTCACTGTGCCAATACTTTTGTTCGTCACTGTATGAAGATATTAAATAATCAACATTAATATTATTTTTGGAAGGAGGAAAAAGTTAAATATCTCGGGCCTGTGTAATAAACACATGGTCAGATATTTGAGTCACTGTTTTCTACGCGCGTTAGGCGAAGCTTTATCTTCAATTTGTGTACCTTGGTGTTGTCACATAAATGGGGGAACCTCCGAACAGCAATCGATTCCAGAATTTTGCCAATTCAACGCCAATCTTTCTTATAATTTGTATGCTGCACTCAAGGGTCATGAATGAGACGTAAAGTAAGTCAGCTTAATAGACTTTAAGCTAGGAGTTCGGTTTTTTAAACTAATTCACAAATTTAATATCATCATTGTGGTGTTTGTGTTGATATTATTAAGACATTTAGAAACATTGTCTAGTTAGTTGGAAATCATACGACAAATGCAAGGGTCACACACATCTTATTAATTTTGCCAATTTGTAAAACACTAAAAATTTACGAAATTTTAATTTTTGTGAAACTCAGGTTACGCTAACGCTAAAATTTATAAATGCGACAATGCAAAGTGTCCACGACCAGCTTGTTTTATTTCTGACGGTTCCAGCAAGGATGATAGCTTCCCCTGTGCCCGTCCGTCCTGTGTGGGCCGTTTCAAGTTGGTGCGTCACGTGAGTTTCGTGGATTGTCCTGGTCACGACATTCTTATGGCTACCATGTTGAACGGTGCTGCTGTAATGGATGCTGCACTACTCTTAATTGCTGGTAAGTTAGTGTGCCAGACTGCTGTATATGTACATTTATTTTACCTAAAGAACAACTACTTTATTATTTTTTTATTTGTAGGTAACGAATCCTGCCCTCAGCCTCAAACATCTGAGCATTTGGCTGCAATTGAAATTATGAAACTAAAACAGATCCTCATTTTGCAAAATAAAATTGACCTGGTGAAGGAGAGCCAAGCCAAAGAGCAGTATGAAGAGATAACGAAATTCGTGCAGGGTACAGTTGCCGAAGGTGCACCAATTGTACCGATTTCTGCTCAGCTTAAATATAACATTGATGTGAGTTATTATTATTACAAGTGCCGAATCTAAGTAAGAACATGTTTTATTTGCAATGCGATTTTTAGGTATTATGTGAATATATCACAAAGAAGATTCCCGTGCCTCAGCGCGATTTCAAAGCACCTCCTCGGCTAATTGTTATACGTTCCTTTGATGTGAATAAGCCAGGTTGTGAAGTCAACGATCTGAAAGGAGGTGTGGCCGGTGGTTCTATCCTTTGTGGTGTATTGAAAGTGGGCCAGGAGATCGAAGTGCGTCCTGGTGTTGTCACGAAGGACAGCGAGGGCAACATAACCTGTCGACCCATTTTTTCGCGCATTGTGTCACTGTATGCCGAACAAAATGAACTGCAGTACGCGGTGCCTGGTGGTTTAATTGGTGTGGGTACGAAAATCGATCCGACACTATGTCGTGCAGATCGTCTCGTTGGCCAGGTGCTGGGAGCTGTTGGCCACTTACCTGACATATATATAGAGCTGGAAATTTCGTATTACCTCTTGCGACGATTATTGGGTGTGCGTACGGACGGCGATAAAAAAGGTGCACGTGTAGAGAAACTACAAAAGAATGAAATATTGCTGGTGAATATTGGATCTTTAAGCACGGGTGGTCGAATTTCCGCCACAAAGGGCGATTTGGCCAAAATTGTGCTCACCACACCGGTTTGTACTGAGAAGGGGGAGAAAATTGCATTGAGTCGTCGTGTGGAAAAACATTGGCGGTGAGTATTTACTCGGCCCTATTACGAATTTCACATCAACAAATATTCCCAAAAATTATAAAGCAAAACAAAAACAATGTTTCCAAATTTGTTTTTGTTTTGCAGGTTAAATTATGGGAACGATTTATTCACATGGAATTGGCGATAGGGCTGACTGTTTAAAAAATTGTTTTAGCTCCTAACTATACGAAGCTATTTTTATTTCTCCAGTTTAATTGGATGGGGCCAGATATTTGGCGGCAAAACTATTCAACCTGTACTGGACAGCAAACCCGCCAAGAAGTAAAATCGAAAGGTTTACACCACGAGCATTAGTATCAGTTTGAAACTTATTTGTTATAAGCGAACAAAACGCATTTGTCGGTCTTCAATTTTTATATATAAATTATTACCAGCCACAGTTTCCTTCTTTTGTTTTATGCGCAGTAAAACTGAAGACACCACCAATAGAACTTGTTTAAAAAAAGCAACAAATTATAAAATATTTAATTAACAATATAATTAAAGGAATTAAAATTTGTTATTTTAAAAAGGAAATAAAAGGAAATAAATTTTTACACAAAACAAAATGTGGGCACTGTTATGGAATAATTCCAATTTCCCGACGTTATATAAATAATCGATGTCGACACCAAACTTGAATTGTTAAACGTACTCGAAACAACATTGTCTATTTATTCCTGGAAAAATTCAAGCGACTAAATGCTCCGAAATCAAATGAAAATGTATGTAGGTGTTTTAATTATAAATCGTCGCTCCTATGCCAGAAACATGAATGTGTAAAAAAGAAAATTTTGGGAAATCAAGTTTGAATTTTTTTTTTACGAGCATCCAAAGGTTAATCAAGTCAACCAATAACTAAGAAATCGTAAATTTGCACAATCAATCGTCTGGAATACGGGTGACGATATTATCTATCGCCTGGAAGAATGATGCGTATATTTGTTGAATTTTCGGTAATTGCGATTGAAATTTGAAATCTTGTTTCATAAAGTTTTTATAACGTAAGTGAACTGCCAAACAAAGTTTTGCACAGACACGCCGATTAATTTGGTTTTAGCTTTCATCTAATTTGCAATCGTCTTTTAACATTTTCCCCCCCAAGTTAAGTTCGCATCTGGTTGAGGACGAAATATCTTTAGAATTTTTTTTAGTAAATTTAATAATATACATAAATTAATGTCATCTATGAGATCTTATTTTTAATAAAATGTTTAAAAACTCTTAAGCATCTTTTTGTTGTTTTCAGATCCAGTTTGATTTGAAGATTTTGCTTTGTGCTGCGATTTCGAACCAATATGGCAGTGTAAGACTCCCTTACGTATGATCTTTTTAAGCTGCAGAACTAAACGGCCCAGGAACCATTTTCTTAAAGAGCGTATAATTGCACACTTCGATGGCAGCGTGTTCTGCTTTCTCGGAACAGAGAACGTTCTCTGTCTGGCTCTCACGCCCTCAGTTGAACTATTATTTTCACTCAATTCGTTCTTCAATTCAAATCCTTTAAATTGAATATATGCATATACAATAAGGTGGTTCTTAAAAGTAGGAAGCAAGCAGGTACCGATAGGAGACGGGATACTCCAAAAATTCAATTTTTTTTTAATCTAATCCGCGAATAAGTCAACCAAAATAGCAAAAAATGTATGCAATTTCAAATTCTCTCATTTTTATGTCCAAAATGGCATAGTCCAAAATGGCATAACATATTATTATTTTATATTTTCTTTTCACATTTATTTGAGCAATCTGATTTGCCCCTCTTACTTCTTGAAACAAAGCTCTAAATAGCATAGGTTTTAAGCACAACATCTTTTAATAAAAAAATCAATTTCTTCAACGGAGAAAAAAAAACATCCGTAACGTTACGTCCCGAATTTTGTAGGAAAAATTGAAAAACGCTGTTTTCGGTGACGAAAAAAAAATTCAATATAGTTGATCCAGAAGATGGCAAACCGCCCTTGGCGAAAGGAATCTCTGATTTAGACTAAAAAGCGTATAGCTTTGGAAAACAAATAAAATCTTTTCACGTAAAACGTTGTTATCCATACGGTGCGAACAATAAAATCGTTATTCAAGAAACAAAATACCTTCTTTTGGAGTAACTAGCTTCAAATATGGGCTTTAATACCAGTGGGGATTTGCAAGATCTACTTCTCAACAAGATTTTTACTTATTCAAAACAGAATGATAACTTAAATAAACCAAACTTTACAAATAGGCAACAAAACGAATTTTACTACAAAATTTCGATAAAATATATGCCGCAAAGCGTAAAATAAATAAAATTGTGCAATAGAAATACAATCCAATACCAACAAAAAATTATCCTTAATTTTTTTTAATAAGCGGTAATCTGAAACATGTTTCTGTGCACATATAAATATTTTCTACAAAAATTTCATCATAATGGTACAATTAAATTGTAGTTGAAGTT
>NW_023459277.1:0-861 GCF_013731165.1 Rhagoletis pomonella | reverse complement strand
AAAAAAATCCAGGGGAAACCTATCTGTAGTTTAAAATTAGCATTTCAGCTTACCTCACAAGTTACCCAGTCGTCGAGAATATTGCCACAATTAATTTTTTCTACAGGATGATAGTATTTCATTACTTCTGGATCATCTAATGGTAGCTGAGGCAGACGACATTCACCGCGATTCATAGGCGAACGTATAGAGCGCTCAATAATTAAGCTAAATCATATCAAATATGAAACGCAAACTATTAAAATGTTTGTAGTAAAAAAAATACTTACATTTTCTCACTACGATCCATTTCCTTTGGCCCAGTAAATAACAGAAAAAGGACCACTATGAGTACCGATAGTAAAGCGCCAATTTTATAGGCGACACGGCGTCGTATCTTCCGCATAATTGTAAATATGTAATTAAGCCTGGACAGAGTAAAAAATGTATTATTAATAAAAATAATTTAACTAAATAAATAATGGGAAAAATATAGAATATTTCCGTCATAACCCAATAAAACTGCCCTCCATTTTTTTGGAACGGCATTAAGGAATACCTCCTAATTGTACGGCGCTTTGCTAATCTAAATATAGTAAAATACTATGTATGTATTTGGTAGGTATGTATTAATTAATAATTATTCATTAATTTGCTTGAAATCCCTATATCTTGAACTTAGTTTGTACACACATATTTACGAACGGCTATCAAATAATTTTTTATAATACTTTTGTATACAGCATGATTCAATATTCAACTTGTTAATTTTATACTTTCCTTCTAACAGCGCTCCAAATAATGCATAACAACAACAAAATTATATCAATCCAACAAGATTATCTTTGTCCAATTGATAAAATATCGTTGTTGCAAGAAAAA
>NW_023459276.1:40224-66299 GCF_013731165.1 Rhagoletis pomonella | reverse complement strand
ACTCTCATTCCAGCACGTTTGATATATCAGATCCGCTTTTCAGCATTGAGAAAGCGATACTCTCCTCTCTCAATAAGTGAATTATTGACATAAATACATAAAATCAGCTGATGAATTTAGTTCTGTAGCTGAACAGTTTTAGATCTCGACACTTAACAAACTCCTGCCTATCGTGACTCGGCACAAAAATTTAAAATATTGGTTCCGTACGTCATGCGGACTGCGCCCCTCGTGCGGATGGGCGGGAATGGAGGGTAAAAACCGTTGGGATATTATTATTATTATTAAAACCGATGAAAAAGTATTAGATGAGAGAAAAGAAATTAATACCTCCTTTTATTTTTGCGTCACGTAATTTTGGGAAACCACTTTAAGATGACAAAAAGCGTTGCTATTTACATCAAATTTTTTTACAAATATGGGTATTCTCGGAGTCTTGCAAAGACCTTGCTCGGTGACTGGACTGCGCTAAAAAAACCGGTTTTCTTCTGGGACAGCTTTACAAACCGTGCAATCCGTGCAATCCGTGCACCGTGCAAGTACTTTGCGAGACTGTGAGAATACCCCTATAGTTTCATATATCCTAGGTTTAAATGCAGTGGTAGTAGGACAACATTTTGAGCTTTAACCAATGAGACGTTTAAAAGGTTTTTCTGCCTATTTGATCCGGATCTCGGAATGGTCATACTTTGCGACCATAGAAATAAAATTAAAATTAAAAAAAAGGTCAATAAAACATTTTTGAGTTGAATAGCCAAAAATAATATGTTTGCAAAAATTTCGTTTTCATAAAAAGTTTAATAAGTCAGTAAACTTTCATCCGATTTTTGAAAATAAACAGGCGTTTTACTCGCTATTAAACTTAGTTTTACAGCCAATTTAGGACTAGTATGGATTTCTTATAAAATAGTGCGTAAAAAGCTCACCAAATTTGCAAAAGGTGAAAAAAGTAAAAAAAAAATGCATTTGCTGGGTAAATACACACAGATCTCTTAAGATTTCTTTACTCGCATATATATCATTCGAAGGGCCCAGGTTTCTTCTTTTTAAATTACTTAGGGCTTGACTAAGATACCTGTTGAAAATTTTGGAAATCCGACAAGAACTACGCCCACCTCCCATATAACGGTAATTTACAGAAATACGAAAACTGCGATAAATAAGTAACTATTTAAGCTAATTTACTCAAAATCGATATATGCAATAACCGCTTAACAGACAATTATAATTAGGGAAATTTTGAAATTTTTGGAAAATGGGCGTAGCACCGCCCACTTATGCCTACATATGTGTATCTTGGTAACCGGTTTACCAATTTCTACCAACCTCGGCACATTTATCAACCTTGGCGTGAAAAATCAATATACTGAACATTTTTGAAATCGGACTAAAATTACTGCCACTTACCATATAACGGTACATTTCAGAAATACGAAAACTCCGATTTTTTGATAAGCTAAGACGCCAACTTAAAACAATCACTTAACAAGACACAAGATGATTGATTACTTACTACGTAAGCGTATATTGATAACCGCCTTACCGATTTCCACCAAACTCGGTCCAATTATTTCAATAAATCATAGTATATTATCGAAATGTTTGGAAAAATCCTCTTGCTTATCATAGACTTTACTGAAAGGTGAAAAAACGATATTTAATATGTGCGCCGGGTATATAATGTTCGGTTTCGCCCGAACATATACATCTTTACTTGTTTTATTTGGTTTTTTGTTATTTATGGCCTTATACCAATTATATTCAAAAATTTTATTGAGCATGAGGCCATTTTTAATGAAAACTGTTGTGGAAAAACTTAATAATTTTTAAATTGTATAAGTTTAGCTGCTATTTCGCAGAGTACAGAGGAAAAGTCAGCCGGCGGTTAGTTCATGAAGCCCGACGTGCATTTAAAAAACTTAATGAGACACTAGCCGCTTAGCGCGCCTAGGTCCGCGACAATGTTTAAGCTATTACTGCCGATTAGAGGTGTCAAACTATCGATGGTACTATCGATAGTATCCATAGCTATATTTTTTTGCTCTTATCGATGAGTAGTGATAGGTTTTCTCAAAAAATCTTAAACTATCGATAATACTAGTTGACCATCGATAGTTTAAAAGTTCCAGCACAGACGATTTTATTCATAATGTCTCCATTTTAAGTAGCTGCGCGTCAGTTTTTTAAGTTTTCAAATTATTTATTGTAAGTGATACTTTCATTGTGATTCCTCCTTTAATAGCCATTTTTTCGGATTTTTTATAAAATAGTGCGTAAAAAGCTCACCAAATTTGCAAAAGGTGAAAAAAGTAAAAAAAAATGCATTTGCTGGGTAAATACACACAGATCTCATAAGATTTCTTTACTCGCAGATATATCGTTCGAAAGGCCCAAGTTTCTTCTTTTTAAATCCGACAATAAACCGAAACTCGGTTCATAATGAACTAAGTTACAGGCTTATAAGTGCGCAAAATTACGAAAAACTGGCTTTTTTAACGGTAAATCAAGATTTTGGGGGTGTTTGGCAAATTTCATATCCCAATTCTTGGTGGTCATTTGCCGCTTTAAATAACCTAAGGAAAGTGTTATATCCGTGAAGAAGTTCTTGAAATTCTCCATTTGTGCGGCATTTCAGAGCACGGTTATTAGCAAAGCGAAATAAATTTTTTCCTCTTCACTCCCTGGCGGCAACAATGCCCTGGTTCTATAGTGAATGTCCTAGAAGCTTTACAGTATAGTAGGTGGCAATTTCAAGATGGGTGCGAATCATTGTTCTATCGATTTAATCTGACCTTCACGGCCCCTTTTCTCACTTGGCTATTTTTAGTAATAACTCGACTTCAGCACCACTTGGCAGCACGTTTTTGCAATAGTAATGCATACATATTTAAAACATTAGCCAAATCGGATCATAAATAAGATTTTTAGTAATAACTAAACTACAGCGCCAACTGTCGGACTAAATTGTGAAACTAAACCATCCAGAGACCCACTCAAACACACACAAAAAGTTTCGTTAAAATCCGTACAACCATTTAGGAGGATTTCACTCACAAACACACCTACAGAAGAAATATAAATACATTCAAAGAGAGCTAAAGGTCGGTACGTTTGTAGGCGTCACACCCCCTTTTCAAATAGCCCAAATTTTCTCCATGAGTATGGGCTTGATTTCAACTACATAAATGTCTCCATGCAAAGTTCCAGTACTGTACCGTGAATACTTTCAGAGCTATATAGTATAAAAATTCGATTTATATGAGAGGTGCCATGCCCCCCTTTCCAACAGCTGCCCTTTTTCTTCATGAGAAAGCGATTGATTTCGTATATCTCCATACCAAGTTCCAGAACTCTACCATGAACACTTCCAAAGATAGGCAGTATAAAAAATTCGGTTTGTATGGAAGATGCCACGACCCCTTTTCCAATAGTTCCAATTTTTCCTCAAGAGTTGATTGCGTATATCTCCGTACCAGGTTCCAGAACTATACCATGAACACTTCCAGAGATATGCAGTATGAAAAATTTGGTTTGTATGGAAGACGCCACGCCCCCTTTTTCAATAGTTCAAACTTTTCTCCAAGAGTATGCGATTTATTTCGTACATCTCCATACAAAGTTCCAGAAGTCTACCATGAAATTTCCAGAGATATACAGTGTGAAAACTTTGGTTTGTATGGGAGATTCCACACCCCTTTTTACAATAGCTCAAATCTTTCTCCAAGGGTATGCGATTGATTTCGTATATCTCCATACCAAGTTCCAGAACTCTACCATGAACACTTCCAGAGATACGTAGTGTAAAAAATTTGGTTTGTATGGGAGATGCCACACCCCTTTTTACAATAGCTTAAATTTTTCCCCAAGGGTATGCGATTGATTTCGTATATCTCCATACCAAGTTCCAGAACTCTACCATGAACACTTCCAGAGATACGTAGTATAAAAAATTTGGTTTGTATGGGAGATGCCACACTCCTTTTTACAATAGCTTAAATTTTTCTCCAAGGGTATGCGATTGATTTCGTATATCTCCATACCAAGTTCCAGAACTCTACCATGCAAAATTTCAGAGATATGTAGCATGAGAAAGTCGGTTTGTATGGGAGGTGCCACGCCCCCTTTACATATAGATTTTTTTTAGCCTAAAACCATCCTGCGGCAGGTGGCAGTTTTAAAAAATTCGGTTCAGCCGCTCTCGAGCCTTGCGAAAACTAAAAAACGGCTTTCAAAATATGTATTAGTTGAGATATATTATATATTATAATTATATTTTGACAGTCTCCGTTGTTTCTGATTGGCGCAAAAAAATCTTGCTTAGTGACGAATTCGCCCCTTGATATGATGGTTGCTCAAAGTTATTTATATTCGAAATTGCATGAAAACTGGAAAACAGGAATCTATAAGCTTATCCAGGCAAAAAGCTACCTAAGTACCGAATTTTAAGCAAATCGGACCATAAATACGATTTCTTCGAATAGATCGGTCCCTGGTCCACTTCTCAGAAAACATGGATCATATATGCTAATATATGCTAAAAAGCTACCTACGAACCGAATTTTAAGCAAATCGGACCGTAAATACGATTTTTTCGAATAGATCTGTCCCTGGACCACTTCCTGGAAAAAATGGATCATATATGCCAATATGTGCGAAAAAGCTACTTACGTACCAAATTTTAAGCAAATCGGACCATAATAAGATTTTTTCGAATAGATCGGTCCCTGGTACACCTACCCGAAAAAAAGGAATTTTTTTTAGCCTAAAATGTGGTGGTTACTGAAAGCTATTTATATACAAAATTTCATGAAAATCGGACTAGCCGTTCGCGAGATTACCTGTTACAAAAAAAAGGGGCTTCTCTTTATATAATTTGAGATGTCTAATAGGCAACATAGACGGTGCGTCTGACACGTGAGTCAACTGTGTACGTGTTCACTCGCCTTTCGACTACACACAGGAGTCATTCAGAGTCATACCAGAGTCATACCAGAGTCATGTCGGTGTAACTAACACATATTTATTTCTACTAACACATCCAAACCGAATCACGATTCAGACGCACCGTGTATGCCGCTTATAAAGAATCCCTCTTAAAAGTGATTTACTGTAATAATTTAGTTAATTAATAATTTTTATATTAAGAAATAATTATTATAAAAGAAATTTAATTTTGTGGCACTTTCATATTCTTTTCGGCACAATTTTTGAAGACCATTGGGCACATTTTGAAATTTTGAAATTCCATCCCTGCTTGTACCTCACACGAATCATGCATGCATGTACGTACATACACACGCAGCACACTTCATTATCGATACGACCCTGTAAAAAACTGTGCGACTAATCTCTAAAGAGAGTATTCCGAGATTACTCTCAATCGGGTACAATCGGGCATTAATTAGTCCCATCTAGTCTCATACGGGTACTAATGGAGGTCAATTAGTCTCGACTCATCCCTTGTGGGTATAATTGGAGATCAATTAGTCCCCAATTCATCTCTAACGGGTACTATTAACGATTTAATGATATGTACGCTCTTAGTCAATGAAATTTCATGTGGGGCGTTGGCACACAGAGAGAGTATTCGCCTAACAAAACTGAGCACCCCGGTTCGAATCTCAGCTGGCGGAAATTTTTTTTATTTTTTAAAAGTGACTAGTCGCTTTTTATACCCTTTCGGGTATAAATGTGAACAATTAGTCTCTTCATAGGACATGCCCGAACAAAAGCGATCAGTTCATTCCATATAAAGAGATCAAAAGTGGTATTAGTCGCATGCTCCTTTGCGATTGCTCCCGGAGTCATCCTGGATTAGTCCCATTTTTTGCAGGAGAAAAACAGTTCCGTTACCTCACAATATGTTGCGGGTTTCGGTCACTTCAAAACTGGTGACATTTGTAAGGGCGGTGTGCAGATTGTCACCACTTTCCCCCTGTACGTGTGAGCCTTGCATCACAGTCGCACTCATTCTTCGTAAGGAAAACATATAGCTGCACTCGTCTAGCATTGCCCCCTTCTGCCGGCTCAGGGTTGCATTCTCTTCACAGCGAATTCAAAATAACCTTAGAAACTTTAAATAAAAAATCCTAAAATATTTTGATTTTTATTTTGCAAAATTTATTTTCAAAATGCATAATATACATACTTAATAACCAATATTAGGAATAAAACTTGCGATTAACATTAATAAATATATTTTTACATACATACATATTAATTTAATTAATTTCTTATTATTAGTATTACTCATTTGCACATAGATGTTTAAAAAGTTGGAAAATTTCTATAAGAAAGTTAAGCGATTTTAATAATATTATAATCAAAAGATAGGTAATCGATTTATCTTTCTTTTGATATATATTAAAAGTTGCAAATCATTTATAATGGTTCACAAAAATTCAGTTTCATCACAACTTTGCAAAATTTGATTGCGTTTTTTCGACTTATATATAGACGGTTTCAAAAGTTGCAAAATGTCTATAAAAAAGTTAAACGATTTTAACAATATTATAATCAAAAGAAAGGTAACCGGTTTACCTTTCTTTTGATATATATTAATAGTTGCAAATCCTTTACACTAGTTCACAAAAAATCGATTTTGTTACAACTTTGCAAAATTTTACCACTTTTCCACTGCTTATATATAGCTGTTTACAAAAGTTGCAAAGTTTTTATGAAAACGTAAAGCAATTTGAGCGGTGTTATAATCAAAAGAAAGGTAATCGGTTTACCTTTCTTTTGATACATATTAACAGTTGCCAATCATTTATGGTCGTTCAGAAAAATTAAGTTTTCTTACAACTTTGCAAAATTTGACAAGTTGGACCTACACTTTGAAGGTGCTCCTGGCGTTGAAGGTGCTGAGGGCGGAAGGTACTCATGGTGCTCCTGGCGATGAAGGAGCTGAGGGTAGAAGGTACTGGTGGTGCTCCTGGCGATGAAGAAGCTGAGGGCAGAAGGTTCTAATGGTGCTCCTGGCGATGAAGATGCAAGCGTTGAAGGTGCTGATAGTGAATCTGTAAACAAGCAAAAATATCAATTAAAATTTATAAACATATAAGAAGTCTCAATACATACCTTAAGAATGTGACTAAGTCAATTGAATTTCGTAATTTTTAATTATAATTAATTATAATTAATATATATATATATATATATATATAATATCTATATATATTGTCGATTTAATTGACAATAGTCAAACTACATAACGTAGACCTAAAATTTCTACAGCGAAAGTAGAACTTTGAAATCGATTTTAAGCAGTCGTTATTCATATACCCACATACATACATACATATATTACTTTTCATATCAATTCAAGTGTATTACATGCGCCCCACGCTTTTCATTTTCAATTTCATAGATTGTTTATAATGACTTTTGCTAAAATTTCAAAATCAAAAGTTATCAAAACAAATTCTATGGGACTGAGAAATATTATTTTCTACTTTTTAGTCCATTTATAAAAGCGTTGTATATTAAAAAGTTTTTTTTATATTATTTATTTTCTACTTTTTAGTCCTGTCTGAATAAAATTTTGCAATAGATATTAAAATAATTCAACGATATTAATAGAAAGGTGCACACACATGCATTTACATATGTATGTACATACAAACGAGCACCAATTAATTTTATTTAAAGAAATGGCGTGTCGTCTATTTCCGCTGTAGCAAACGTAGTACATAGGGCGACATCTAGATGTCATCTACCTCGCCCTATTCACTGGAGCTGTCGCCCTATGCACTATGCTTTTTTATAGTAACTTTTCAAAGCTTTGCTTTGGTGTCGGACACACAATATTGAAAGTTTCTGGATCCACAACATTGAAAGTTTCTGGACGCACAACATTGCAAGTTGATAAAAGCGTTGTAAAAATCAACGGGAATTTTAAGCAGCTCATTGTTGGCTACACTCAAATAGTATTTGCTTCAAAACTTCAAACCTTAAATTGTTCTAAAAATTCAGAGTAAAAAATTCGAAATTTAGACGAAAATTTTTGGAATTTTTCTATATGTTGTATATAGTTTGAATCCTCGATTTTTTTGGATTTAGTTAAAACAATAAAAAAATTTTACTCGAAAAATAGTGCGAATATTAAAATAAAACCACTTTTTTGAGTCAATGTATTTGTCTATAACAACTCGAGTTGAAGTTTTTTAAATAAAAAAGTTTCACTGTTGCCTTTAGCTTCATCAATTCCGCTTTTGGTTGAAGGAAACTGAGAATATGCCAATAATATGACTCAAATACCGTATAACTAGTTAAATAAAAAGTTCTTAAAAAGAGTTTTCTTATTGAAATAACTAAAAAAAAATTTAAAAAAAATCTACAGTTTTAATTAATATAAATAAAAAATAACAAAACTATAGTTTTTATTAAAATAATTTTAAAAAAGTTATTTGTAGATATTCCCCAGATTTGGTAGATTTTTTTCAAGTGGATGGTAAATATTTTTTTTCGTCAGTGGCAACCCTGCTCATGTGTGCACCACTGGTATGCACGCAACATATTTAGTTTTGTATCGATTCGAACAATTTGATACAATCAAGCACAGGGTTGCCACTTTGGTAAATTGTTACCAAAATTGGTAGAAAAAATTTGGGTTGGTAAAAAGGTAAAGTTTTTCTCATGTTGGTAGATTTTTGATGAACTTTCTGTTCCCGATTTATTTTTCGTATTTATCTTTAAATATATTATAAATTTCTTTGCATACTTTTCATATACTTACATACGTATAAATGTATATCGATATAAGGCGAACATATCGTGCTCCATTCAAAACTCATTTTACTGGAATCCCGGTGAGCTTTTGATTGCCTATATATTTTAAATGATTATTTAAATACATATAAAAAAAATTTACAGGGTTGCCACTTTGGTAAATTGTTACCAAAATTGGTAGAAAAAATTTGGGTTGGTAAAAAGGTAAAGTTTTTCTCATTTTGGTAGATATTTGTTGAACTTTTCCTTACCGATTTATTTTTCGTAGTTATCTTTATATTATAAATTTCTTTGCATACTTTTTATATACTTACATACGTATAAATGTATATCGATATAAGGCGAACATATCGTGCTCCATTCAAAACTCATTTTACTGGAATCCCGGTGAGCTTTTGATTGCCTATATATTTTAAATGATTATTTAAATACGTATAAAAAAAATTTACAGGTATGTAATGAAGCACTATAATTGTCCGCAAAAAAAATTTAATCAACGTCATTTTTTATCAATAGAAATTGTTAAATAAAAAACACAAAAGACTGGTGGCAAACAATTCAAAAAAAAAAATCAACGGGAACCACATTGTGAGCTATACTCAAATATTATTTGCTTTAAAACTCGGTATCTTAAATTGTTCTACAAGTTCAGAGTAAAAAATTCGAAATTTGGACGAAAATTTTTTGAATTTTTCTAAATGTTTTATATAGTTTGAATCCTTAATTTTTATGAATTTAGTTAAAACAAAAAAAATTTTGACTTGAAAAACATTGCGAATACTAAAAAAATCACCAGGTGCTTTTTTGAGTCACTGTATTTGTCAGCCTTGAAAACCAACGGAGAATCACTCTTGCCAAAAAGTGCTACGTTGGGCTGAGCAGGCAATTGAGAAGTAAAGTACTCTCTCGTCGTACAAAGATCACACTCTATAAGTCACTCATCATGCCTGTGCTGGTGTATGGCGCGGAGGCATGGACAATGAAAGCATCTGATGAGGCGGCTCTTGGAGTTTTCGAGAGAAAGATTCTGCGAAAGATTTACGGACCTTTACGCGTTGGTGATGACGAATATCGCAAACGATTTAACGATGAGCTGTATGAGCTTTACAACGATATAGACATAGTGCAGCGAATTAAAATTCAGCGGCTCCGCTGGCTTGCTATGGGGGCACCGAAATTGCGCATATGGAAACTGTGCATTTAGACCAGTCATGCCCAACGTCGGCAGAACTCCATAAGCAAGTGCCCTGCGCTGGCAGAAATCCATATGCAAGTGCCCTGCGCTAGGCATGACTGATTTAGACATTATTTCGGTTTCAACCGAAACTGGGCATGTATGCTTTATTTCGGTTTTTGCCAAATGCATTATTTCGGTTTTCAACCGAAACTGTGCATGTATGCATTACTTCGGGTTTTTCATATGCGTTATTTCGGTTTTCAACCGAAACTGTGCATGCATGCAAACCTTCGTCTTTCACACATGCATTATTTCGGTTTTCATCCGAAACTGTGCATGTATGCTTTATTTCAGCTTTTCTCATATGCATTATTTCGGTTTTGAACCGAAATTGTGCATGCATGCATTATTTCGGTTTTTGTTATATGCATTATTTCGGTTTTCTAACGAAAGTGTGTATATGGATAGTTTCGTTTTTTCTAATATGAATTATTTACTTCTACTTAGTAAGGGTTTTAATCCCTAAGCGCGCAAAACTACTTCCGACCTTCTTTTCCGGCAACACAGAAAGGAGGATTCTACTTAGTAAGGGTTATAATCCCTAAGCGCGGCCGAAGGCCGCCTACGCAGAAAGAAGTTCTGCGCAAAAATACTTCCGGTCCCCTTTTCCGGCAACACAGAAAGGAGAATTCTACTTAGTAAGGGTTATAATCCCTAAGCGCGGCCGAAGGCCGCCTACGCAGAAAGAAGTTCTGCGCAAAAATACTTCCGGCCCCCTTTTCCGGAAACACAAAAAGGAGAGTTCTACTTAGTAAGGGTTATAATCCCTAAGCGCGGCCGAAGGCCGCCTACTCAGAAAGAAGTTCGTTTTCATGTATGCACTCTTTCGGTTTTTGTCATATACATTACTTCGGTTTTGAGTCGAAGCTGCGCATGTATGCATTACTTCGGTTTTTGTCATATGCATTATTTCGGTTTTGAACCGAAACTGTGCATGTATGCATTACTTCGTTTTTCTCATATGCGTTATTTCGGTTTTCAAACGAAAGTGTGCGTGTATGCATTATTTCCGTGTTTTCATATGCATTATTTCGGTTTTCAACCGAAACTGTGCATATATGCATTATTTCGGTTTTTTCATATGCATTATTTCGGTTTTCAAACGGAAGAGTGCATATGCATAATTTCGGTTTTTCTAATATGCATTATTCCGGTTTTCAACCGAAACTGTGCATATATGCATTATTTCGGTTTTTTTCATATGCATTATTTCGGTTTTCAACCGAAACTGTGCATATATGAATTTTTTCGGTTTTTTTCGTATGCATTATTTCGGGTTTTTTCATATGCATTATTTCGTATGCACAGTTTCCATATGCACAATTCCAGGGTGCCTTGGCTATGTCGTTGGAATGGACAGAAACGCTCCTGCTCTGAAAATTTTCAACGTGGGCCGCGATGCTGATAACAGAGGAAGAGGAAGGCCTCCTCTGCGTTGGAAAGACCAGGTGGAGAAGGACTTGGCTTCACTTGGAATTTCCAATTGGCGTCAGTTAGCACAGAAGAGAAATGACTGGCGTGCAGTTTTGGACTCGGCCAAAATCGCTTAGGCGGTTACAGCGCCAATAAAGAAGAAGAGGTATTTGTCTATAATAACTCGAGTTGAACTTTTTCAAATTATGAAGTTTCGTTGTTGCCTTTAGTTTCATCACTTCCGCTTTGAAAGAAACTGCGAATATGCTAATAATATGACTCAAATACCGTATAATTAGCTAAATAAAAATTTCCTTAAAAACAATTTTAATTCTTATTGAAATAACTAAAAAAATAACAAAACTGTAGTTTTAATTGAAAAAAAAAAAAAAAATAAAGCTATAGTTTTTATTAAAATAACTATACAAAAATTTATTGGTAGATATTTTTTAGATTTGGTAGATTTTTCTCAAGTGGATGGTAAATATTTTTTTTCGTCAGTGGCAACCCTGATCAAGCACTTGTACCCAGTGTTGCCGCGCCGTCTCAAGAAAATGTATCCCTGACCAAGCCAAAAATGTATCCAAATGTATGCAATTTTCTTTTTTTACATATACATCTCATAATTTGTAAGAAAACCAAAGATTTTCATGAAAAAGACATAATTTAACCCATCCTAAGGACTTGGAATACATGTGCATAAAATCAAACATTTGTAATTTCAATTTATAAAGAACATTTTTTGTGCATAAGTATTTTGCAAAGTAAATATAATAAATAGCAAGTACACTCTAAAAAGAGCATGTAAAACTACTACTGAAAAGTATCTATTTTTCAACAAGAATCCGTATAAATATACGTATAAGATGTTCAGTATTTGATTTTGAACTTGAGATCTTTAAAATATACACATAAATACACATATATAGAATGTTTAAAATTGCAAAAATTTTCAAACTCCAAAGACATTTGAGTAGTCTACTTGCAAAGTGCGCTATGTAAAATTTTTTCGATTCTTAGTTTTTGGCGGATTACGTACCAGTATTAAAGTAGTTTCATGTCCTCTAACAACAGAGTGCAAAATCTTTTTATATTCTGAAAAAAATAGCATCAAATGTTAAGTCTTCTTCCAAAAGTCGCTATCATACTTATTTATGAACTTTCAAAAGTATCAATCTTCTGATGAACTTAGAAAGCTGCTTTAGGTCGTATAGACATGTTATGTAATGTTACAATTTTATAAGGCTCCTATTTAACCAAATTTTCAGGTAATAATAAAAAAGATTCAATTTAAATGTTACTTGTTGTCGTAGTCACTTTTTAAAATTTATGGCTTTCTATTATAAAATCACATAACGCTGTTTGCAAGTGGACTACTCATTTCCTACTAATAATAAACATTACTTTATTTTAAACATTTTATGTGTAATTTTGCTCTTGCGACAAATTTGGTATGTAAGAGTAAACAGGCAATGATTAAATTTATTACACGGCGTGCGAATTTGCACACATTATAAGAGGAAACGGGTTACCTCTTTAAATATGCGCAAATAAATAACATTTTTTTAGAGTGTATTTAAAGTCTTTTCAGTAAAATTCATAAAAGTCTCCTTAAATAAATCAAATTTAGTTTTTTAAACTGCATTGAAATCTTCTTTCTTTTTAAATTAGCAAATGAAAATATGTGATATGAAAGATATAATTTAAAGAGTATAATTTACTATATGTATATCGTAGTTTAAAGTACAAAACCGCGTATCGTCATTCTGCAAAACCGCGTAACTGACATTTGCTGCCAAAAATTGGATTTGCTCACACAAGCTCTTGGCTCAATCCTTATCCATTCGTCCTGAAATATACTAGCCAGAAATGCGATTGCTTTATAAAGAAGAGAACCATTTTGAAATATGAGTGTTTTTTACTCTCTAGAAAATAATTTACGCAACGTCACATACGCGGTTTTGGGATTTTGTTGATACGCGGTTATGTACTTTAAACGACGATATGTATATTAAGATCTTGCTTAAAGCATCCTTTTAAGCTAATTAAAGCAATTGCGGTTATACCTATTTTGGTGAGATCTCTTCATATGTTCATTGCTGCGATCACAAAAAATAAAATGCTTGAATTTCACGCTTAATAGCGATTCTTTATACGCTCAGAAAACGTAATGCTTTCTACCATCTTTAATGAAAATCGATTTTTGAACGAAAAAAACTTTATAGGAAATATTTAAAAAAGTATCCACATTTATACTGACCGGAAAAAATAAGTATCCAGCAAAAATTCGCCTTCATATGTTCATTGCTGCGATCACAAAAAATAGAATGCTTGAATTTCACGCTTAATAGCGATTCTTTATACGCTCAGAAAACGTAATGCTTTCTACCATCTTTAATGAAAATCGATTTTTGAACGAAAAAAACTTTTTAGGAAATATTTAAAAAAGTATCCACATTTATACTGACCGGAAAAAATAAGTATCCAGCAAAAATTCGCCTAAAAATGTATTCAATTGGATCTATTTAGATCCAAACGGCATCCCTGCTTGTACCTCACACGAATCGTGCATGCATGTACGTACATACACACGCAACACACTTTAGTATCGATACGAAAAACAGTTTCGTTGCCGCACAATATGTTGTGTTGTATTGATTCACGATGATGGTGCATATACGGAACATGCGAGTAACGAGATTATTATGTGAGTAACGATTCGGTACTTCGAGTCAGGGGTTGTATTCGTTACTCAGTAACGAATACATACGGTTTGCTACAGCTCTAATGCACAGCAGTGACAACACATACACACTTACATGGTACATGTTTATCTGTAAAAATGCACTAATCGCGCGCTGTGATATTCAAACTCAACTTTTGAAAACACATTTCCATGTATGGCTGTAGCTGAGTGTGCAAAGACGCTTGATACAATTGGTTGCTGACAAGAGGTCCGGGTTCAATTACAATCAGACGGGAACATAAGATTATTTTTTTTTCTTCTTAATTACGAAAAAGCATCTGTGCACTTCATAACGACATTTTTTATAACGTACATACTCAAATTTAAAACGAGTTGGGTTGGTGCTCTTTCATATGCGTATTTTTGAAATTTAGCACGTTTTTGATAATTCTAAAATTTTTTTTCCCTCAGTGTAACAAAACGTTACTTAGACAGACCAATACATTTTAAAGCAATCTTTAAACATAAAGTGAATTTCAAGTTCAAAGTTATTTGATAAAACCGCCTTAAGTCTGTTTATATTCTCAATATTTGTTTTTTTGTTTTTCGATACCGTCCCGGTTAATTTGGAACAGTTGTTAACATTACATTGACTATCGATAGTACTATCGATAGTAGCGCTTGAGACTATCGATAGCATTGCTGCAAACTATCAACAAGTAATGATAGATTTTTTCTTAAACATGATCGATGGTGGCACTATCGATAGCTTTACAACTCAATGGGCAGTATAGTAAACATAAAATTGTAGAACTACATAAGCATGTCGCATTTGTTATGTCCCAATCCTCATCTTGTAACTTGAATTATTCAAGAACTAATCCATTTATCATGAAATATTACTCATTTTGCTATTTGAATATCTGAATTGTATTAGTACAAATTAAAGTCCAGCGTAAGTGTATTTGCCGCATTTCGTTCAATAAGTACTCTTTTCACTCTAGTCCCAACACATTGTTACTTTTTTTCCTCATACATACACTACTTGACATTGAGAGAGTAAATACTGCTGCCAAAAGGGAGTAGCAAATCTGCTCTCTGTATACTTGCAGTACTGTAAGTACTTGCGTATTAAGTTTCATTTCTGGTTGTTAGCGTACTAGTTGATATCGTTTGCTGCTCTGGTCACCGAAATTGAAAGAATAAAGTTACCGAAATTGAAAGAATAAAGTTACAATATGGAAATTGACGATGAAAGGAAATGTTTACGGTCTTATTTATAGAAAATAACAAAGGTTTAAACAGTTGTGTAAAATGACATTTTTATAAAATTTTTGTATTTAAACAGCTTTTTAAACCTATATACATGAGTATGTATTTAAATTTTTATGAATAAGGCCGTTAATGTATTATTTCTGGTTTCTAATTTGGTATAAAACTATTTGCAGTCATTAACCAACGAATCAGTTGTCATAAACAACAACTTAAGCAATGCTACTATACGAAATAAAATTATTAGTGGCGAATTCAAAATTTCAAAAGTTATTGGAAAAAGTAAAGTTTGGGAAGTATTTGGATTTATTATAAATGACTCAAATGAAAACATTCCAAATATTGTGGCGTGTAAAAGCTGCTTCAATATATTTAAACACACCAAAAAATCGACTTCAAACTTGGTGAAACACAAATGCTTTGCTAACTATTCCGCAAAAAACGCCAGCGAAAACATAACAAAAGTGGACCCAAGTGCAGATCATAAAAAAGAAGTGTTAGAGATTGTAACGGAATGGGTTATTAAGAACTGCAGACCGTACCAAATAGTAGATGACTTTGGCCTTCAAAAACTTGTCGAGTATTTTATTGGCATTGTTGCAACATATGGACACAATGTAAACATGCAGAGCGCCGAAAGGCCGTTCAACCAAAAGTAGAACGCAAAGTTGAACAATGAAAACGCCTTTTTATGGCGAATATTTTAATATTTTTTTATATTTTGATAATTTTAACCATTCAATTTTTTTCGTGCAACATTGCGTGAGTTGAACGCAAAAGTTTCCTGAAGTTTCCTCGTGCGAAAGCCCTATTATATATGTATCTATGCACATACGTATCTATACACATATGTACATATTTATGCACATATATACATATCTATGCACATACATACATATCGAGCCCTAACCGCGAAAAAAATGTAACCGCCAAAAATCAAATTTTACAGGAGACGTTTTTTTGTTTTTTTCTTAATCCGTTTGGAAAATATCTTTGAAATTCTAAATTTAGTCTAAGCCAGGTTCAATACAAGTCATAGACTAATTTTTATCTTCATTTCACTTAATTTTTAGGCGAAATTAGTGAATTTGGCTCTTACGTTAATTTCGCTGTCACCATGTCAGGCTACTAGGCAAAAATTTGGCGCTTACGTTAATTGAATTTCCCAAAAAAACTTTGAGAAAACTTATTTTATTTTCTTTTTTGTACACATTGACATATCGATGGTCCTGTGCAATAACGACACAATTCAAAATTCAAAAAATAAAAATTGTCACTACTGTTAAGTGGCTCTTGTCTCTAATCCATTTCCATCCCTTACTAAAGTAAGCAGTAAGGATTGCTAAAGTAAGTACAAAAGGTTTTACATGAATTCGACAAGGATTAGACACATGTGCCACTTAACAGTAGTAACAGTTTTTATTATTTGAATTTTGAATTGTGTCGTTATTGCAAAGGACCATTGTAGTGTTAATACTATTTACTATTGTACTTTGTTCATTTTTGTACTTTGTTATTTTTGAAATTATTGAATTAACCCTCTATCGAGAATAACCGTTTACAGACGGTCATTCTTTTTTCTTCATTCACAACGTTATAGTAGGCCGTGTGTTTTCAACTTGTTCAAATTTGTTTGTTGTAAATATGTTGTTTATATGTAATGAAAGTCAATTTAGCACATGTCGATTCATTGCTTTGCAAAACGCATTCAAGTGCAGAAGTGAGTTGAATTTTTGCAAAAAAATTATTTCATAAATTTACGGTTTTCTAACGCGTGTGAACTTAGTTGTGTTTGGTGGACTGTTTTAAAAAAATTCTTTTTTTGAAGGTAAGTGAGTATATTTTACCCTCGTATGAAAAGTTGAGTGAAAACTTTTTAAAAAGTATGTTTTTTTCACCAAAAAATAATGACCGTTTGTAGACGGTTATTCCCACTTACGTGATATTTTTTGTATGCATTCAATAGTAAAAATATTCTGTTTTAGATAAATAAAGCGTTAGAAATTAGTTGTCCAAACCAAAATAAAATGCGCAATCTTAACAAGCTCTCCGATGATGAAGTTCAGGCGTTTATGGACGCAATGGAAACAGATATTTCCGATGAAAGCGATGGCGATTTTGAGAGTGATGACAGCATAACAGATGCGGATTTTTGCCTTGAAGATACTGGCCCCAACTTTGGCATTCAGCCATTTGAAGGAGGGACTCCGCAATCTGGGAAAATAGCACGATACGATCGAAAGATAAAATCGTATGTGGACGTGGATTGCCCACACATAATAAAAGACACAACGCCCATATGGGTGGGGTCGACCTAATGGATGGGCTGATGGGCAGATACCACATTCGGTTGAAGACACGAAATGCAGCTACTCGTATTTTCTACCACTTACTGGATATGACGATGACGAATGCATATATTTTATATCACCGAATAAATCCATCTAAAGAAGCAAGGCAAGTGCTGCCTAATTTTCGCGAATCTGTTGCAGAAAGTCTGTCCAAATGCAAGCAAGGTTTGGTGGGTAGATCATCTGCAGGAATAGCAAAGCCTTCTTCTACAGGCACTGGAACGAAAGCCAAAATACCACGCGATGAGGATCGATATGATGGGTATGGACATAGCCCTGGAATGTCTGATTCTAAGGGGAAAAAAATATGCAAATTTTGCAAAACCTCGGATACACAAATATATTGCATGAAATGTGGACTGAATTTGTGCCTTACGCCAGCTAAGAACTGCTTTCATGACTTTCACAAACCCACAAAATAATTTTTTTTTATATTATATGTCCTATACATATGTTTTATATTATTGATTTACTTTTATGAGATCATATCCTTAGTATATATTTACAAATATTGAATAAAATGTAACTTGAATTTGTGCCTCACGCCGGCGAAAAACTGCTTTTATGGCTTTATAATCCATCAAAATAATTAGTTATTTCTTTTTATATATTTTTTGCTAATTTTTCCACTTTTTGTTCACCTATAGTATATGTAATAAAAATGAGTCAATAAATTATTTTATGTTCGCAAGTGAAAAATTTGTACACTTTACTGGGAATAACCGTCTGTAGACGGTCATTCTGATTCTGCTCCTGGAGGATGAACCGTTGATGGAAAGGGAAAAGCGAGGTCAGATTTGTAATT
The DNA here is from genome assembly GCF_013731165.1 of Rhagoletis pomonella. Taxonomy (NCBI): domain Eukaryota; kingdom Metazoa; phylum Arthropoda; class Insecta; order Diptera; family Tephritidae; genus Rhagoletis; species Rhagoletis pomonella. The sequence continues at coordinate 47,805 of NW_023459276.1, read as the reverse complement.
TTCATGACCAATTTACCCTAATATGAATTTTATGCCGATTTCTACCCAGTATTTCGATTTGGCCCGATAGAGGGTTAAGTTCTTTTTCAATTTATGTAAATCAAAAAGAAAATTTTTGATTACTTCAGAATTTTTTCTTCTTTGAAATATAAAATACGTTAAATTAAAAATAAGTTCATATTAAAATAAAATTTTTAAAAAATATAATTCTATAATTAACCCTCAAACCGCTAAATCTGTAAGAGTGAAAAATTAATAGTAAATAAATTTTTTTTAGCAAAATTATAGCAGAATGACCTTAAAAATATCTTCTAAAGTAAAATTAAATTTTCCGTTTAGTTGTTACACTAAAAAAAAGAAAGGATGCCTCAGGGCACTCATATCGGTTAAAGCCAAAAATAAAACACTGGTATAAAGGGAATTCATGAATGTGTTTCTTATTGAGCAATGTAAAATAATTTAAATGTTAAAGTAAAAAATACTTATTATTTATGATGGTAATCATAAAAACAGTTTTTGTTGCTTGAACAGCAAAGGTGGATATCACACTTTTGACAAATACACTGCGTTTGTGAAGTTTTGCACAATTTGCATTTTCTCTTGCCGCCATCTTTGCTCAGCCAAATTGGAAAATGATCAATTTCATCAAATCGCACGTCGTCAACTGGATGTTTCGCTTTCAGACCAATACTGATAGCTCCTGGCTTCGAGGTTGATGTCAGTGATGTAGATGGACAAGACGTTGGTTTTCGGCCAGATGCTCGTTTTTGCGTATATGCGACCAGACCGGAAGCAATCTCTTCGCGAAACTCGGGCAACTGCAATAATTTATCCTCCTCCACTGATACATTATTCGAATCATTCAGTCTTTCATTATGAATTCGTTGGTACAGTATAAAGGAATTCGTTGCTGCCATGTCAATAAAGTGATAAAATAATCTGGTCATTGCGTCTCGTGTTTTAGCGCGAATATGATAGCGACCCATTAATCTTATCGACACCGCCCATATGGCTATTGTATTCGTCAATTATTTGGGGACAGTCGACTTCAATATATTTTTTGCCTTTGCGATCATATCTTGTTGCCTTTTTTGCTTGAAAATTAGGATTTGCTCGTGCAAACGGTTCTATTCCAACATAAGTTGATGCAAATCGAACTGACTTATTGTCTTTCCACAAAACATTGCTGATCTCTACTCCATAGGCTATGCCCACAAATTCTGCCGAGAAACCTCTTGGCTTGTCCTTTACAATATTGTCGCATGGGAGCTTACAGTTGGAAATTCGATTTACCCGGATGGTTCCTAAGCTGTAAATGCCACGCGCACGCAAATAAACTAACAAGGGCAACGTAGTGTAGAAGTTATCAAAATAAATTATATGATGGACAAAATCGGTTACAGTTTGTGATAATCGGATAACCACATTTGCAGTACTCCCAAGATCGGGATTTCCTGGTAAAATTGTATTATCACCAGCGCCGTTATAAATTTCAAAGCGATATGCAAATCCATATGAATCGCACAACACAAATAATTTTATGCCCCATTTGTGCGGCTTGTTTGGCATGTATTGCCGAAGGTGGTGCCTCATTTTAGTGCTGCACATCTGCTCATCGACGCAGAGTGCCTGCTTTGGGATCGAGTCAAAACGTTTGTTGAGCAGATCGGAAAGAACTCTTATCCGAAACAAAGGATCGTAACCTGGTTGTCCTTTTTTTGACTCTTTCACTTTCATTCCGGAACGACAAATACTTTTTCATTACCTCAAACCGTTTAAAGGTCATTGTGCTTTGAATTTGCTTGAATGAGTTTTTTTCCCCAGTAGCTCTCCAAGTTGGGATAACGGTAAATGGACATGTATATCAAAATACCAATATACTTGTAAAGTTCATAAATGTCTGTGTTAAATTTTGTATTTATATCTTCACATAGAGCTGCACGATTTGTTTCTTCGGAAATCATTGACATAATTTCTTTGTTGAAGAAATAGCAAAATATTTCCATTGGTGTTCGAAGTTTTTTGACATCACTTGGCAGCGAGGTGTCTCCTCTAAAAGCAACCTCATTAACATGCAATTTTAGTGACCGTTGGCGCCATATAATTTTTGAAAATTCTTGCGAGTTCTTAGATATTGATTCGATACCTTTAAAAAATAATATTTACCAAAAGACATATGTATATATACATACATATATACTTATTTATATACATGAGTATAATTGGAGGAAACGAATTTTACACCAAATACTTACTTTCACCAGTAAAACCACCAGCAGAGGGCATTATTGATGGACCTGCAGTTTCGATTGCAGGTAGCGGAGACCGAACTCTTTTTCTCGGATTTTTCGTATCCGAAGAGGAGGCACCCACATCAAGCTCTGTGGTTTTTTCTCCGCCTGCCAACGAAGTTTCCAGTGCACTGGTATTCAACGACATATCTAACGCGCCATCAATAAAGATATCACTGTCGTCTATATCTTTAATGCATTGTGATATAATGTGTTCGTCTTCTGGATCTATTCCTTCTGGCATATATTCTGGGTCTGCAATATCATCGTCGGAACTGAAATCGTTTTCTGCATCAGTGTCTATCGAATCCATTATTTCCTGCAATTGCTCCTCCGTCAACTCGGATAACTTTATCCGAGACGATCGTTTATAGACAGCATCTCCCATATCTATCAATCACTTTGGAAAAATAGAGAAAATGGGAGGAAAAAATAAAAGAAATCCACTACTGAGGAAATATCAGCCGAAATATTGAACTATGCTTTTTTACACCGGAACCGATAAGGATGCCCTGAGGCATCCTTCACTTTTTCATTCATAGCACACTAATTTCGATTTATTTACAGCCATTAAATATGCAAAGAGATATCATAATATCGTACCTTTTCAACAAAAATTGTTTCAAATCACTAAATTTTTATTTTGGTCAATGTTTTAGACAATAAAAAACAAAGAAATCACTGCAAAAGAATATTATGTCAACGAACACACTTCTCATACGCGACTGGCCATAAATGGAAAACGAAACTTTTGCGAGCATTCAAAGCTTCTAAGCAAAGAATGCCAAATTTCTGATGAAACTAATGGCAGTTATTTTAAACAAAAAATATATGCCCCTGTAGGGAAAATGAGATTTTAGTAATGGATGCCCTGAGGCACTCTTACCGGTTAGAGGGTTAAATACGCTGCAATTGGCGATCCTGCCAGGAGCAATATAAGAAATTACATTAAGCTGATATATTGATTTTGTACACTTGGTTTGTTGCTCCGCGGTACTAGTCCACAGATGATGAGATGTTACACCAAAATGTTGAAGTGCAATGCGTCGCAATAGTCAGCAGTGAAAAAGAGTAGCACCATTGCGAGCAGCTGGTATATTCCAACACGCACTACTACCACCACCGTTATCACCACCACTTGAATCACATCAGCCGCAATATCAGGAAGCAATATCCCCATTGCCTTTTGTTGAAGATCAGCAATCACAATTAGTAGAGCAACAACAGCAACAGCTTCAAACGCATTCAACGACACTAGCACAATTGCCGATACCATTGATGCATCTGCATTAGAAGCAGTCACTGGAGAAGCTATTTTAAGTGCTGATATTGCATCAACCAGTCAACAACAACCACCTAACCAGCAGCAGCAGCAGCAGCGTTCTCAAGATCAAGAACAGCAACCGGAAAGTTTGAGCGGTGCTCAATGCTCCTTTTTGAGCGTAATAGGAGAAGTTCCAGCTGGTAGTAGCGCATTAACAGAACGAAACAAAACATCTCCAACATCACTGCCATTGCTGCTGCAGGAGGAAGAAGACGAAGAAGCGGACACAGGCAACGAGGATAGAGCATCGAAGTAACCCGCAGCAGTAGCTGCATCAGCAGCGACCGCACCAGTAGTGCTAACATCAACAACAATCATAGTTTTACTGGTGAGCTGTATTGTATAACTTTAGCGCTTGTTTTGTTGAAAATAATTAAATACAGAGTTTAATTGTTATTTATTAAATATTACATATATAATATTTAATTTTTTAATTGTAAACTTCCCTTTTCTGAGGTCTTTTGATATTTGCTCAAATTCAAATAATCAAAATGTTTCGTTCACCACAACATGATACACCTACATCTACACGAGATAATTTAAATGAAACTCTTATTGATTTACAAAATAGTATGTTTAACGAACAGTTAACAAATCCGTATGTCGATCGAAATAGTAATGAGATTTGTGCTACATCGGTCAAACTACCACAATTCTGGACAAGTTGTCCGGAAGCGTGGTTTATTCATGCGGAAATGCAGTTTAGTACCAAAAATATTACACAAGAAACAACAAAGTATGAACATACAATTACTGCACTTCCGCAAGAAGTTATAATAATGATTTTAGACTTTATTCAAAATCCGCCCGAAAATAATAAATTTACTGCACTTAAGAAAATTTTAATTGAAAGGCATTCATTAAGTGAGAATGCGAAATTAGACAACATTTTATCGGATACTGAAATGGGTGATCGTAAGCCCTCGGAATTTTATCGGTCACTTGTACTGCTTTCGGGTTCCATTTTAGTCAAGAAATTCTTAAGAAACTTTGGATGAGGAAGTTACCGAAGAACCTAAGCGTGATTTTAGCTAGTTCTAATTCAAGCAGTATTAGTGAATTGACGAAATTGGCTGATATTGTTTGGGAGGTTATCTGCAAAAGCGAGATAGCTTCAGTTAATGATTTTCAACATTCAAAAGGTGAAAATGCAGTCATGGCTAATTTGGTTAACACTACTTCTCTTATTTTTAAAAATTTTGAAAAACTTTCTTTGGAATTATGTGAAATGAGGAGGGAAATGAATCAAAATTATTCAAGGTCACGTTCAGTGAATAGGAATCGTTTTAGGAGCCCTTTTAGATATCGATCAAAATCACGCGACATTCCGAATTGGTTATGTAGATATCATTATAAATTTGGAAACAAGGCTAAAAAATGTGAACAACCATGTGCATTTTCGAAAAATAATAGTCCAACAAACTAAAGTCGTCCGTTGTTGCGGCGACAAACAACGGGAATTTGGACATTTCCACACGTCGCCTTTTTATATTTGATAAAACAAACAAACTAAATTTTTTAATTGATAGCGGAGCAGAAATTTCGGTACTTCCAGTTTCTAAATTTTCGAATACTAGGAAATCTTCAGATATAATTTTAACGGCAGCTAACGGCTCAACTATTTTTACATACGGGAAGAAACTTTTGAATATTAATTTGGGTTTAAGGCGTGAGTTCCTTTTTACATTTTTGATTGCTGATATTGCGAAGCCGATTATAGGAGCTGATTTTTTGTGTAAATATGGACTTCTTATTGATATTAAAAACAAGTGTTTAGTAGATCCGTTAACAAATCTATCAGTTAATACAATTTCGTACTTTTGCAATGTCCCTCTTCCAAAAATTTTTTCAGTAGATGATCAATATACAAAATTATTGAAGGAATTTCCTTCCCTTATTTCTGAGTCAGATTACTCAAAACCGGTTAAGCATACAACGGTTCACAGACTTGTCACTGAAGGAAACCTTCCTTTTTCTAAGCCAAGGCGCTTATATCCTATCAAATTTAAAGTAGCTAAAACTGAATTAGATTTTTTGGTAAAAACAGGGATTTGTAGACCATCAAATTCATCGGTGGCATCTCCACTTCATTTAGTACCAAAGAAAGAAATTAATGACTGGCGTCCTTGTGGTGATTTTAGAAGACTTAATAATGTGACTGTACCGGATCGTTATCCTTTGCCTCATATTCACGATTTTAATATGAACCTTAGGAATAAAAATATATTTTCAAAGTTAGATTTAGTTAGAGCGTATCACCAAATTCCAATGGCAGAAGAAGACATTTTTAAAACGGCGATTACTACTCCTTTCGGTATGTTTGAGTTCACCCGAATGCCTTTCGGGCTGAGGAACTCAGCGCAAACGTTTCAGAGATTCATCAACGAAGTAGTAGGTAAATTAGATTTTGTTTTCGCGTATATTGATGATCTACTGGTTGCAAGTGAGAGTGAAGAACAACATTTAAAGGATCTACGGGTACTTTTCGAACGTTTGTCTGAGTATGGTTTGAACGTCAAACCAAGCAAATGCATTTTTGGTGTTCCAAGTATAGATTTTTTAGGACATTGTTTATCTGAGGCAGGGATACAGCCTTCTGTAAACAGAGTAGAAGCGATTCGCAATTTTGAACGACCGAAGTCAATAAAACAAGCGCTAAAGTTTATTGGTATGGTTAACTATTACCATAGATATATTTCTAAATTAGCTGAGTTTACTGGAGTTATATATGATTTAATTAATAAAACAAGTAAAAAGCGAGACAAAATTTTGGTTTGGGATGACAAATCCATTTAAGCTTTTGAATGCATTAAAGAGAAGTTTGCATCTAAGATTTTGCTAAATCATTTTAGTAAAGATGCAAAATTGTCTTTAACGGTAGATGCATCCAATACAGCAATTGGTGGTGTCATACAGCAGCATTTCAATAATAAGTCTGAACCACTTGCGTTCTTTTCAAAGAAACTCTCTCCAGCAGAAATGAAATAAAGTGCTTTTGACAGGGAACTTTTAGCAATTTATTTGAATATTAAACATTTTCGGTATTTATTAGAAGGAAGACAGTTTACGGTTTTTACTGACCACAAACCCTTGATTTTTGTTCTAAATTCCAAAACTGAGCGTAGTCCAAGACAGACAAGGCATCTTGAGTTTATTGCACAGTTTACTAGTGACATACAGTTTATTAAAGGACAGACCAACATTGTAGCTGACACGTTATCTCGTGCGTTTGAAATAGATGTGATTAAAAATTCAGAGCTTAATATCAAAATTTTACAGAGTGAACAGCAACAGGACAGTGAACTTAATAAACTTATTTCTGGACAAACGTTTCAAAATCTTAATTTAATTAAAATTCCTATTCTAAATTTTAATATTTGGTGTGAAGTGTCAGGAGAAAGTGGGTGAATTCCAAAACGTCAAAATACAAAGCATCAGTGTCTTTTATTTCTAAACAGCACTTGAAGAAAAGGTCTAATTTGCGCGACCTAGTTGAAAATTAGCATCTAACCTTGGTTGCGCACATTTGGAATTACAATCTACTGAGGTTTAGAAATAAAAGACACTGATGCTTTGTATTTTGACGTTTTGGAAAGCAGTCAGTCCTAGACCTTTCGTTCCAAATAATTTGCGCAGGACAGTGTTCAATATGTTACATGGAATTGCTCATCCTGGTACCAAGGCTACACGCCGATTAATTGTGAAGAAGTATTATTGGCCTTGTATGAACAAGGAGATAAACATATGGTCAAAAGGATGTATAAGTTGCCAGAAATCTAAAGTTTATCGTCACACAAAATCTCCTGTGAGCACAATTCCAATTCCGAAGAGCAGATTTGAACATATACATTTAGATATTGTTGGACCGCTTCCTGTTTCAAGAGGTTACCGCTACATTTTAACAATTATGGATAGATTTACTCGTTGGCCGGAAGCATATGCTGTAAAGGATATCTCTGCACAGAC
>NW_023459276.1:7847-30224 GCF_013731165.1 Rhagoletis pomonella | reverse complement strand
AAATGGAAACAAACAATAATTGTAATTTATTATAACAATAATTCGAATTTAAAACGGGCTATATAAAGAAAACCAGCCTATTGTCACTTCACTTTCCAATGGTGCTGATTGCTGCAAGAATTATTTAGCGATTTAGAGCATAATCAACACAATATATGCACATAAATATGTATTATTTCACAGATCTCAGGGTCAGCTTAAAAATACGTCACCAAAATTATATAAAATTTAAGTAGGAATTATTTTTATTTATAACGTAAAAGCGTTATCTGACCCAATCTGATAAGTATATTTCCCCTAAAGTTAACCCATTTTATATAATTTGTCTCTCGTGAAAATATATATTTTATTTAAAATTTTCAGATATGTACATATATTTAAAATTTTAGCTCTAATTTTTGTCTCCTTTTAATATTTAATTAGATACCTTAAGATTAAAATAAGCTTAAAACGAAACAGCACAGCAACCCTTTTCTGTTCATCTTGAGAACACAAAACCCTCTTTTGTTAAAATTCGGCGCTGCACAAAATCCTGGCTTTTATATTTTCCAACAAAATACCACTTCGCCATTCATTCGGGTCGTAGTTTTGCAACTTCGGGCCATTCGGTGTTGTATGCCATATTGGCTGCCATATTGTTCACACTGTCATCGCCATATTGAACACCCTGTCAACTATCTGTCAACCCTAAGATATCTCACTTGTATTCTTCCACAATGGGTTTGGTACGCATGCCCTCGAATTTGTTTTTTTGCGAAATTGACTTGCATGCGTTTGCATTTGATTTCATTGAGCGAAACGACAAATCAAAATGTCACGCAGAACAAAAATTGGAAATTGAGTTAGCTTCATACGCACTCCGTTCAATTTCGGTTGATCTCATACAAGTTGCATGTGCATGAGAAATTTTTGACAATAAATTGGCGGCGTGCGTGAATATTAGGTTAGCCTGTGAACGTTGTAAAACTAAGGTTGGTTATGAGTTCGTTCTCAGTTCGATATGCATATTGGATATCGAAGGTCATTTTCGAACGTTCGCCAAAATGTTTATGGGGCATAAACTGTCAAAATCTTTAAGAGTGTCTGTAGAAATTCAAACAAAATTTTTCAATTTGATATCAAAAGCCGTGCGGCGAAACACATACACAAAATCAGCTGAACTAATAACACCACCTTATATAAATTCGCCTTGGTAGTTATATAGTGGCGCAGGTTGGATTTACGACTCTTCAAAAAGTTTTTATTAAGTACAATGTTCCAATTTTTAAATTCAAGTACAGCAACATTCAGTTTTACCATGAGTTTAATTTTCCCCGAACCGGTTCACTTTTCACTTTTGGTTTTCATGTACATATTTACTATGGGCGGAATTCAAGTTTTCGGGTGAATTTTTTTTCGGGCAAAACTCAGGATAATGCAGATTATTAAAAATTATTAACCTTAATATTCAACAATTTTTATTGAGCTCGAGGCCGTTTTTTAATGAAAATTTGTTGTGGAAGAGCAACAATAATCTGAAAAAATGGTAGAAGTGATAGCTATTTCGGAAATCACCACATTTCCTCATCAGACTTCTTTCAGTAGGGTTCAAACCGACGATCCCACTGACTCAGCCAGTTGCCTATGCACCGTGCTAAGTACGCCTTGTAAATTATCGTTTGCTTTTTACCACTATTTTCATTTTTGTTATGCCAACCAAATCAAGCGCAGCTATTCCGCTGCAATTAACTTGATCATATGGTTGTTGGTATTGTTGCTTTTTGCTAATAATTCTATTTTTAGAATGTTTAACTTTTAGGTGTGCTCGTCCTTAAGTTATTTGTTTTTGTTATTTTTTGGCCTTATAACAATTATATTCAACAATTTTTATTGAGCTCGAGGCCGTTTTTTAATGAAAATTTATTGTGGAAGAGCAACAATAATTTGAAAAAATGGTAGAAGTGATAGCTATTTCGGAAATCACCACATTTCCTCATCAGACTTCTTTCAGTAGGCTTCGAACCGACGATCCCACTGACTCAGCCAGTTGCCTATGCACCGTGCTAAGTACGCCTTGTAAATTATCGTTTGCTTTTTTCCACTATTTTCATTTTTCTTATGCCAACACAATCAAGCGCAGCTATTCCGCTGCAATTCACTTGATCATGTGGTTGTTGGTATTGTTGGTTTTTGCTACTAATTCTAATTTTAGAATGTTTAACTTTTAGGTGTGCTCATCCTTAAGTTATTTGTTTTTGATATTTTTTGGCCTTATAACAATTATATTCAACAATTTTTATTGAGCTCGAGGCCGTTTTTTAATGAAAATTTATTGTGGAAGAGCAACAATAATTTGAAAAAAATTATAGAATTGCAAGAAGATCTATACATAGAAGGTCGCGCAATCCGCGAAATAAAAATTGCCTCTCTCTGCGCATATCGTCGCAGGGCGTTATTTTGCGTCATCCCGAAAAAGCCACAAAACTTGATTTTTCACAGCGGCCAATTTTAACGAAATTTTCATTTAAACTCGCTGTATCTCAGACGTTTGAGATTCGATTGATTTGAAATTTGTACACATTAGACATGTTTTAAATAAATATTAAGAAGTTCAGTCGGACTCATCTTCTTTAGAATAGAATCTAGTTTATTGTGTACAAATTGCAAATCTATCGATACACAAACGCCTGAGATATAGCGAGTTTAAATGAAAATTTCACAAAAATTTTCAGCAATGAAAAATCCGATTTTGCGGCTTTTTCGAAATACAGGCATGAGTAAAAATTTGGTTAAAATTAACTGTAAATGTATTTTTGAATAAACTATCAATTACAATTGGTTTGAAATCGCTACACTTCATTTCAATTTTATGTTTTTTTACGCTGCTTGTTGTTTTCGCTGTTGTTGTCGCCCAATTTTACGAGAAAAGAATAACGGACCTGCGCATTGCGCAATCTCTTATATATAAACCTTGGAATTGAAAGCTATTTCGGCAATCACCACATTTCCTCATCAGACTTCTTTCAGCAGGCTTCGAACCGACGATCCCACTGACTCAGCCAGTTGCCTACGCACCGTGCTAAGTACGCCTTGTAAATTATCGTTTGCTTTTTTCCACTATTTTCATTTTTGTTATGCCAACACAATCAAGCGCAGCTATTCCGCTGCAATTCACTTCATCATGCGGTTGTTGGTATTGTTGGTTTTTGCTAATAATTCTAATTTTAGAATGTTTAAGTTTTAGGTGTGCTCGTCCTTAAGTTATTTGTTTTTGTTATTTTTTGGCCTTATAACAATTATATTCAACAATTTTTTTGAGCTCGAGGCTGCTTTTTAATGAAAATTTATTGTGGAAGAGCAACAATAATTTGAAAAAATGGTAGAAGTGATAGCTAATTCGGAAATCACCACATTTCCTCATCAGACTTCTTTCAGTAGGATTCGAACCGACGATCCCATTGACTCAGCCAGTTGCCTACGCACCGTGCTAAGTACGCCTTATAAATTATCGTTTGCTTTTTTCCACTATTTTCATTTTTGTTATGCCAACACAATGAAGCGCAGCTATTCCGCTGCAATTCACTTGATCATGTGGTTGTTTGTATTGTTGGTTTTTGCTAATAATTCTATTTTTTTGAATGTTTAACTTTTAGGTGTGCTCGTCCTTAAATTATTTGTTTTTGTTATTTTTTTGTTGGTACTGTTGGTTTTTGCTAATAATTCTACTTTTTAGAATGTTTAACTTTTAGGTGTGCTCGTCCTTAAGTGTGGAATAGTGGAAAAAAGCAAACGATAATTTACAAGGCGTACTTAGCACGGTCCATAGGCACCTGGCTGAGTCGGAGGGATCGTCGGTTCGAAGCCTACTGAGAGAAGTCTGATGAGGAAATGTGGTGATTTCCGAAATAGCTATCACTTCTACCATTTTTTCAAATTATTGTTGCTCTTCCACAATAAATTTTCATTAAAAACGGCCTCGAGCTCAATAAAAATTGTTGAATATAATTGTTATAAGGCCAAAAAATAACAAAAACAATTTATTAACCTTTGCATTTTTTATTTACCTAAATAAGCCTAATTTACCAACCTAAATTATTTCTTAAAAATACGTGACATCCGCATTTGCATCCGCATCCACGTATGTTAGCTTTTAAACATTCGCATACGCATTCGCATCCGTGGATGTCTAAAATTCCACATTCGCAACATCCCTAATGTGTACCACATCTGGTAATGTAACCAACGCAATAGGGTGAGTCAACGTGACAGCAAAAAAGATGTAACTGCAAAAAACAATACTTACGCTACAGCAAGATCAAAAAACAAGACCAAGTTTTAAACTTAACAATTGAGTAATAAAGCAAAATAGTACACATAGGTAGTCACCCAGTTACATTTGACAAAAAGTAGTACATGAACAAGTTAAATGGACGGATTTGTAAGTATACAATTTTGAAAGTGCCGAGCGTCGCGGCGCACTATGGGCAATATGAGGCATTTGCTGATCAAGAATCTGTAACTTTTTTGTTTTTAAAGTTATGATCATGAAATTTTGCGTGTAGATGGTGTAAACCAGATAATTTAAACCATGCATTTTTAATTTTTGTATCTCATTTGATTCCCGAGATATAGACCCATATGTGGACTTGGAAAAGTACACTTTCTGATCAAATGGAAAGAAGATATTGGAATATTGGTATTAAACGATTGTTTTTATAAAATATTATTTCAGGTATATTTATATTTTTTAGATAGATTACCCTTTATTTAAAAAATATATATATTAAAAAAATTTTACTGAACTATTGCATTATAGTAGGCGCCATAAGAAAAGCATATAAAAACACCCTAATAAAAAAATTTTCAAAAGTATACCAAATTGATCTTTGAAAAAAGCGTATCGTTTTCTAAAAATTATTGTCTAAAAGTAGTATATGTTTTACATATTAAAAATACATTTATCAAAATGCTTCATTTATTTGCGGTTTCAATTGCTTCACAATCTGGAATGAATTCACTTATTTTCACAAGGCCTAGAGCATCTTCGGCAAGTTCTTTGGTAATTCTTGCGTATGGCTCACGAATGCTTGTTATGTATGGATCTGATGTATACAATAATGTACGGAAGATATCTTCGTTTGTCGCCAATCTTGAGTGTTTTCTTGCGTGATGTAGCCTAAATTTCTTGTAGTCTTTGTTGCGGGACTCTTGTGCGTCATCTGAAAGTTGTCCGATTAGTAATACAGCAAAATGTTTTATAACACTCTCTCCATGGATCAGTAGCTTGTACACCGAGGATGGCATATAATACTAGTTGTATTTGTTGCCATATATTCTTGCTGTTTCCAATGCATAAACGCCAAACTTTTCAGCATCAGTCATAACACCCGAAGATGAAGTTTGTAGAATGATATACAGTCTGCAGAGCTGTGTAATGATTGAATGAATTGAGTGTGCATTCTCATTTTTGTCGTTTCAAAAATGTGATTGTTTGATTTAAAAAATTTAACAACCACTCTTTAGATTGGTTACAAATTGTAAACACAAAATATGTAGTGTGTTATGGAATGGTTGACACCCATTCACATAGAGAATGTGAATGCAAAAAAAAACTCAATCATGTATGATTGGACGTTTATGGGAATGCAATCTGTCATTATAATTCAGTACTAATACTATTTGTTGTAACAGGGTTGAAATTTTTGTACTCAAAATGTGAAACCAGAAGATTGCCATCTCCCTTAAAATAAGTAAACAAATAAATATTTGGTTCTAAAATATTTTTCTAAGTGTTTGGCCGAACTCCTGCTCAAACTGGAGGCATGAGTTCTGATTTGATAAGAAGAGTTTTCAAGGCAGAAATATACTCGAAGGTTTGCCATTGTGTGCCGAAGGACGACTGCTATTTTGGGTTATGATCTGACTAGGTATTTAACCATGGTCCTATGGAGTGGAAGTACGCACACGTAATCACATGCCGCCGTAAGTACATGCTATACATATCGTCGTTTAAAGTACAAAACCGCTTATCAAGAAAATGCAAAACCGCGTAATTGCATAAATTATTTTCTAGAGAGTAAAGTCACCCATATTTCAAAATGGTTATCTTTTTTATAAAGCAAACGTATTTCTGGCTAGTATATTTCAGGACGAATGGATAAGAATTGAGCCAAGAGCTTTTGTGAGCAAATCCAATTTTTGGCAGCCAATGTCAGTCACACGGTTTTGCAGAATGACGATACGCGGTTTTGTACTTTAAACGACGATATATATGTACACATATTAGATTATTTATTCTCAAAATGCATGAAAACTATAGTATACTTGCAAGCAATTAATAAAATTTTGTGATAACCGGTTTTACAAATGTATTTGCACCTCAAATTTGTATTTTAATAAAGTATTGATTAGATAAATTATTATTGTAAATTATTATTTTAATAAATAGATATAAAGATATTTATACTTGGCAACTCTTGGACTTTTCTTCATTTGTAACAAATGACAGATGTAAACAAAATAAAAAAATAATTGTATTTTTACAAATTTGAAGCAAACGGGCGTTCTTTAAAAAAAAAATGTAGTTAGGGATCGAATTGCGCATATTTTTTTTACAATATTAAGTGCCCACAAGAAGTGTTAAACCACTAAATAGCTTAAAAACCTCTTTCAAAAATTCGAAACGAGAGTGAAGTGCAGTGTTCAGTTGTGATCAATGTGTGAATTTGTGCGTGTGTAATTAATGTTTTACTTATTTGAAGAAATGTCGCCCGTTGTATAAAAAAAGCAAACCAAGACCCCCGCTTTCCACTGGTGGTTACATAATACTTGAATAGCTTCTTAATTAACATGTGTTTGTTTTGAGCACGCACGGCCAGTTAAACAGGCATGTCTGAATCGACTACCTTCATCATTCTTAGCTATTTGATTTTTATTGTTATGTGTTGCAAACAGACATTTTAGGAACTAAATAGGTTCTAAAATCTCTGTACACAAGCGCACTTATTTTTAACAGTTTCCAGTTTATGTAATAGTAATCAAAACAGCTTTTATTTATTTTATGTATTATGTGATTTCTGGAAGCGTCGAATACAAAAAAGGGCTGTGACTGGGCTTATGTAATTTGAAATTGTATTGTACTAATAATAATAGAAAGGCGCTTACATATCGACACAACTAAAAATTTCATATATTTCAGTAGAGCCAATTAAAGATTTTTTGTTTCGTAATTTAGCAATAATATGTCTTGGAACGTAATTATTCCGGATTATATGCAGTCATACTGTAAGCTTTCAAATTATGTATTTTTCTAAACCTGAAATTTTGAATTGCGCCGTTATTGCAGAGGACCATCGACATATGTTAGTGTTTGGCCGAGCTACTCTTCCAATTGTGGCATGCGCCTTGATGTTGTCGCACAAAAGGGAGGGACCTACAGTTTCACGCCGACTCCTGCCGGGGGCCGACCACTATTACAAAAAACATTTTCTTTTATTTTGTTGGCCGGAACTGGGCTCGGACGCTCACCCTGCGGAATGGTAGTGCGCACTTCTAACCACTACACCACAGCGATCGCTTAATTAATTTTAATCATTAATCGCGATTAAGAATTTATTCGTTAATTTTTAGTCATTCATAGACTAACATTTTGTCGACAATACTCGCATAAGATAGTCCCAAATTTTCACAAAAGAGAAAAGTGATTTTCTCCAAACTTTTGAATGACGTCTTGACTGAACTTACTAATTCGGAATTTGTACTATTACTTATAGAGTAGGCTATTCATAAAGTCTAGGTAATGAAATACAAATTTTTCTATTATAAGTTCCATGAATATAAGGAGACTTTTATTGTTTAATTTATTTTTTGCACTTAAACTTGTATCTTGAACTTCTTTTTCCAAAAAGTGAGGATGTCAAAATTTCAATAGATATCGGATGTACGGTAATTTTCCAAAGAGATCTCCTAATAGATAAGTTCATGAAAATTATTCCAAACGAAAACTTAAAATTGATAAAAATAAAATAATAACTAAATTTAGCTAATTTATATTAGAGGTTTGAAGTTTATCCCACTGTAAGTATGAAATCTTCAGCCTGACAATTAAGAAGATTGTCTTGAGGTGTTTGAAGATGGTTGCGACCTGTTTGAAACTAAATTTATTTATAATAATCATATTTTGGCCTTGACACTTTTGCTAGGTTTTGGCCGAGCTTCTCCTCCGATTTGTAGCGTGCGCCTTTGCTGTCACACAAATGGGAGGGACCTACAAACTTACGCCGACGCCGAACGGCGATACAATTTTTATGATGAGCTATTTTTTTTTATTAAAGACACTAAGATTTTTAAAATATTTTCACTAAAATTTTATCAACCTAAATGTAAAGCTTATGCGAAGTAGTTATCTAATTTAATGTAAATTTTAAGCATTTTCAAGATAAAACATGAATTATATTTAAAACGTAAATGTTAATACAACTGTTTTATATATAATCCCAAACATATGATATAAAATTGAGCAATTGTCAAAAATCTTCCTTTTTATCAAAAAGTTATTTACCAGGGTGTCTTTGAACTAATGATTGGTACTGAGTTAAAGAATGCACACACATAAGAGGTTGCAGCCTTTTCAATACTCATTCAGTGTTAAACCTTTTTTTGATTGGGCATTGGTTTTTTCAATCTTGCTATGAATATGTTGATGTGTGAATTCATAACTGCTTTGAGAGAATGGAAAATTCAAAAATTTTAAACCTCAATCCTGAGCGAAGAATAAGTAATGAAAACTGGATAGAAAAAATTGGTGATTTAAAATTGAAAATGATTTCACACTTACACAGCTCCGACAGTCTGTGTATCAGCACCTCATCAACTCCAGTTATTTCAGCAGAACAAATGGCGTTCGAAAAAATCTTCTTGCTGTATTTCCATCATTGCAGTTGCCACTTACTTGCCGTGGCTTATCTATGATTAATCCCAGCTTTTCTCGAAAAAGTCTTTGCACCGCAGTTTTCTTTTCTTCTTTTGCCCTTTTGTGTACTTCATTTGTAGCAAACCATTTTTTAAAAGGTATATGATATGTGCAAAACTATCTTCATGCATCTAATCCAGGCATGTAATGTTGATAATCCATAACAGAAACAACTTTCGTCTTCAGGTCTGACCGCGACTTTCTCTAAATAGTACACGTAAAGCTGGAATCTGTGCCTGTGAATACCTGGGTAACTTTTCCATCGACCATTGTAAGGAAAAGTTCATACTTGACCTGTAGTACTTCACCAACTGTTCAAATCAAAAACGGATGTAATTCATCAATTTGGGACTGTATGTTATCCACAACAGACTTTGTTTTCATGGGGGTTTCCTTTGAAAACTCTATTGAAATTGGTCTACAAATTCTTACAGATGAAGGCACGGGATTTTGCCAGATAATAGAACCAGATGCTTCATCAATTAATTTCAAAAGAACACAAGAAGCAATGAACAGATTTAAGTCTGAAATCAACTCAGACTCCTCTGGAAGTTGTTTTTTGTACTCGCTTTGTCCAGATGAGTCGTCACATCCCCACTTGCTATATAAAACTAAGGTTTTTAGTCCTGATGTATTCACGGAGTTTTTCAATAAAATTCTCGTAGCCGTGTGGTTCATTAAATGTTGCAAAGATGTTATTTTTGCAGGTTGTTGGTTATTTCCACTGGTGAAACAGGTAGGCAGCATATTTGTTTACATCTCTGTATTTTGTAATATGACGGCAGCAGAAAACATTTCCTTTCATTCGTTAGGTCCCTCAGGTACAAATACTGCGCTTTGGTAAGATCTAGATTAATATAAGCGCTTAAAGCTTCTTCGTCTGATAATATTTCAGCATTACATGACTCAAACGATTATAAGACAGTTTTCTTCTATTCGGTATCTGCCGTCCTTATAGCTTCCACAATATTAGCTGCAACTCTTTCACCCATAAATTGCAGTCTTTGCAAATGTGCTTAATATATGTGCTGAAATCCGTATCTTCTCAAAAGTGTAGTGTTTTTGCGCCTTTTACTTGGTTCTGAAGAAATTTCATAGGAGGTATATGGTCTTCCTCGCTTTCCAGAAGATGTAGAAGCCGTAGAGAAAGCTGCATCGTCTTCAGTCATGGAAACCGGCAAACTCACCGAATGCTCTCCATCAAGCCAATCGCTATTTTCTTTAAGAAATCGATCCTTTTTGCGTTGAGCCTTAATCCAATGCGTATTGCATTGCCATAATAACTTTTTTTTTTAAACATTTATTACAAATTCTGCGTTGACCTCGGAAACTTGATATTTTCCCTTAAAAATGTGGATCAGCCCGACTCATTTCTTCCGTCCTCTATATAAAAAAGCAATAGCGGACGTTTTGGAAACTTTAAAGAACTCACTGCTTCAAATTTATTGCTTCTCGAAAACAAGCTTCTTTATTGTAAATATGTAGTTCCGAACTTTTTGAGAAAACGCAGTAAACTGCCCGTATCAGCATGCAGATCTTTCTTAGCCATTGTGAATTGCAGGTACCAATAAACGAAAACGAGCGTCCCTATTCTAAATGTATTCCTTACCCATTGTGGGTACTGGAACTGTGGAAAATTAGTATTGGTACCTGCAATTCACAATGATTAAAAAACATCTGCATGCTGATACGGGCAGTTTACTGCATATTCCCCAACAATTCGGTGTGAATTGCAGGTATCAATATTAATTTTATGCAGTTGGAGGACCTAGTAGGTAATCGTACATACTTATATTTAGCGGTCAAGTAAATCCTTAAAAGTAGGCAGCTAACTTTTTTATCGAGAGTAAATTCGTGTTTTTTGTTGGGTTTAAAGATTTATTATTTATACGGTTAAAAGCCCAGTGATACTAGTAGCGGCTGAAATCCCGTATTCTCACGTAGTGTCACTTAAAACATCATAACTTCAAATGGCGCAAACTTGCGCAAACTTTTTTTTGTGTAGTAGGAGGATTTTTCATGCTTTTAATGAATTGAAATTCAAAACATAAACAAGCGGCGAAAACCTTCGAATCCTTCATCGGAATTAAAAAAACGAAACAAAATGTGTGTTTTATTACAGAAGCTATTGCTGCACCTGTTATGTCAAAATAAAATATTTATGTAACTCAAGTCCGCATTTCCTAGTAGGTCCTTGCTAGGAAAAAATTCCCAGACTGCGAATCTGAACATTACTGCGTTGCGAGTAAAAATTTCAACAATTTGAATATGTCAACTTCACTATATTTTATTAAATAAACACACAAAAAATCATTCGATCATTAAAGCACGCTTTATTCCCTAAAGAATGATACCAAACACTTATGTTATTTAAACCTTTTCAAAAATGCATTTATGATCAGCCTTTGTACTATCTCGATCCATAGTACGGCGTCGCGCTCGCGTCCCTCCCATCTTTTCGCAATTATGAACTGGTAGCATTATAACCGTTAAGAAAAACAAGTAATAAATGACATATATCTATATATTTCATGATTTAATGATCGGATCTAAACCAAATTAGTATGGGATCACCTATGAGACACTACCTTTCCGTTGCAAAAAGAATTATCTGTTGACGTAGTCCAAAGTTATGGGGTAACATACATAAAAAAATAAATAAATAAATAAATAAAAAATATTCCGACGAACGTATAACCTCCTCCTTTTTTGGAAGTCGGTTAAAGAATAATAATAAAATGACACTAGTTTACTTCTGAAACTGCTTATTAATGCCCAAGTAATGGGAATTATTGCGTACGGTGTTATTGCATGCACCCCACCCATGGTGGAATTATACCAAGTGAAGTAATATTAGAGTGAGAAGAAAGATTATGACACTGCCTTATTGGAAAATTTGCGTATAAAATGTGACTACATATGTATAATGCTTGAAACACAATTACCGGCGAACGGCAAATTTCACCCAGCAGAGCGATGCCGACGACCAACTTTCGCCCAGCTAATTCGCTTACTGAAACACAAATAGAGCGGTATCGAGCGGTTCGAATGCTGTCAGCTGATAAGGTGACCATGTTTCAAGAAGGAAGCTTTTACAACGAAGAGGGAAAATACCAGCAAGAAGAAGTTTACAATATAGAAATAGTCTTTAAATATAACTACTAGTAAACTTACGTTTTACTAGATTAATCTCTGATAGAAAAATATAGGGTATATTATTTTACTTTTAAACAAAAATTACGATAACTTTTAAAGTATGGTCATCATGGCCTTTTTTTGTCGTTGCCGTTGACCGCGGCGATAGAAATAAATCTATCGTCGCGAACAGTCGTCGAGCAAACTTCGTCGTTTGCTTTGGTTGTGCGCGTTCTCATATAAATCAGTGTGTTTTAATTATTTCGGCGAACATTCGCGACGAAAAATTTGCCGTTCGCCGGTGTTGTGCTTCAGCTTTAAGGCAGCAGAATCTCAGAAAATAAGGCGAGAAAGCTGTTTAATTATTTTGCCATTCGTCCAGCCTGCTTGCGCGGAATATTCGTTCAAATTTAGAAGTCTGAGATTAGGTAAAATGCTCGTTCCGTCTTCGTAAACGAAATCCACAGTTCGGATGTAGCAAGTGATGATAATGCAGAAATTTTAACTGAACATATGCTGCGAACAGGTATAGGCCTTTCGCACGAGACGATTTTTCAGGCAACAAAAGTTGAATGCGGAGTTGAATGAGAAGTTGAAAGTGAAAAAGTTGCCATCCCTATTCAGACGAGGCGATTTTCGATTCAACTCGAATTGTTGTTTACATTATTTAAAATGAGTTTAAATCGCCAAATTTTATCAATTGGCGTAAATTTGGTAAGCCAAGCGTTGGTATAAGTGCTTTTAGCGAAGCTGAAAGATAAAATAAGAGTAAAAAAGTAAAAAAGAAAAAAAATATGTATACACAACAGTGTTGGCATTTTTTGGTACAATTGTACTTCTTTGATACAATTTCATTTACAATATACTTTCCTACTACGCAGTACTTTTTAATACAATTTTGTAATGAATACTAAAAATATACTGCTCTGAAAATTCACAGCAAGAAATTCTTTGTATTCTCTTTTGTTCGCCAGTTCGTATTTACCTTTGTAAGTTTTGAAAAATGGCTTGAACGAACCAGTATAATACAGCCTAGGCAAATTTTTAAAGAAACTTTTCGATACTAAGTTTTATTAAAACAAAATGTCGAAGTCAACTTCATATAGAAAGAAAGTCTTCGTTAGTTATAAGAAGAGATTTTCTTAAATATAATACCTTTACGGCACTCACATATTGAGAAGATTTACTATTTATTTTATTATTCTTTAATTTTAACTATCTGTTTATAAAATATAATGTATTCTTTAAGAAAAACTGTATAAACCCAAGATTAAATCTATGCGAAACATCCAAAAACCAACATACTTTCGTAAAAATTTCAAGCTTTATCAATATTCTTTAGTTTTTAGCCCATTCAATTTTAGTATAATAAAGTGCAAGTTTAAAGTAGCTGGGACTTACCGTTGAACTTGGCATTTTTTTTTTGTCGACGATGTCAGTCATTTTCTTCCATACGAAGTGTGTTCGACGATATTTTTATATGGAGAAAATTAGTAACACCTTCATCAAAGAAATCTTAAAAAACTTACTTATATTAAAACTTAATTGCTAAAAAACCGCACACTCAAAATAAATCTAGGAAATCGAATTAAAAGGCTCGAAATTTTTACGAAAGTGTGTTGGTTTTTTTTTAATGTTGCACAAAGTTTGGACCTTGGATTTGTACGGCTTTTCTTAAAATATAAACCGTATTTTTACAAAAAATAATTAAAATTTAATAATATAAACATAAATGGTCAAATCTTGTCGTAAAGTTTTGATAAGTACGTGAAATGCTATAAAAATGTCAAATTTTAGTACTGAATCCAAAGAAAATGTCTCTTTTATCCATTAATATCAACTTAAATATGCTTTTTGTTAAGATGTATACCTGAAAATGTGTGCATACATATTTGCGTTAAATGCAGTACATGTGCACGTGGAATCAATTTGTAAAAGTGTAAAATACGTAAACGTATGTACATAAACAATAAAACTTTCTCATGAATACCATAAAATCATTGGTCTTGAAGGGAATGTACTAAGAAAATATATGATTTCGTACTGAAGGAACGATTTCATTTCCCAACACTGATACAGAATGTAAAGAAACACAGGGTTGCAAGGAAAAAAAGTTGAACGATCTCAAAGTTGGCTGGCGACCAACTTTGTTGAAAGCGATTAGTTGAAAGGCCGTTCGGACGAGGCGATTTTTGCTTTCAACTAAAAGTTGCCTGAAAAATCGCCTCGTGCGAAAGCCCTAGAACGGCAACTTTTGTTTGTTCCATTCCATGGCTGAATTATACCAGGTGAATTGCCTTTAAAATTTGACTATAAGGCAGCCGAATGTCAAAAAATAAAGCGAGAAAGATGTTTTATTACTTCACCTGTTTATTGCGCCATGGTCCCATGCAAACACTTTAAGGGTTTCCTGCAATGTTTTGAACATATTAAAAAGCATGTAGACAAAATTCATACAAAACGCAATGTCCAATTTGCCGAGCAGTTAGACGCTTTCCCTATATTTTGTTAGACTTTTCATAAGTAAAAATATTTGTTTAATTGTATTTTTGGAATAAACAGAGTTCTTTTTCCTTCTGTCAGTAAACTGTTTTTGTTCCAAATAACTAGTATAAATGTGCAATGGGAAATAAGGCAAAATTTGTTTTATTTCCAACATTTGTGGGAAATAAAGCAAATCTCAGATTTTGGTATTATTTCCCATTTAAAAGTGAAATAAAGCAAATTTTGCGTTATTTCCGTTTGTGTTATTATGAAAATGACTATCTGAACGCTCGGAGCGCTGCCACCGAGGAAAAATGAGAAATGAGACAATTTTTAAAGATCATTAAAGATTTTTAGATTTATCGTTGGGAAAACGAACGCCATAATTTGTACCTACACGGTTAAAAATTTCGGTTTTAATTTAAAACTTTTTGGACTACATATATGTCCAAACTAAATTTAGTTTCAAATACAAACCTTCCAAGTTTAAAAAAGTGAGCACACATATTGGCAAAATATACAACTTCGAAACTCTTATTAATACAGTTTTAAATTTTGCTACTGGCATAATGACAGAGCACGGTAGATAATTCGAATTTCGAAAAATCGCACGTTACAAAGAATCTGGACTACTAACGGACAGGGTGGCGATACTGTTACCCAGCTTTTTTATGAAAGGTCCTTTATAGATTTTGCGAAAAAAGTATTTTATTGTTAATTTTCCACAGACTTTACTTTAAGTTTAGTAATTTATTTTTTGATTTTAACCTTTATTTGGGTTTACCAGGGGTAAACACTTTGAAAGTAAAGCGCTTTCGGCAAGCAAGTGTTCTAAATCTCCTGTAACTATAGGCTAATTTCGTCCTTTTTGAAATCCTTATACGAAGTCTAAGAAAAAATACACCTTAAAAAGACGTTCCGCATGTACTTATCTCCCAAAGTTTACACTGCTGGAAAATACAAATAAGGATTAAAATTTGAAAACCAATTAACACAATTTAAGTAAAATCTGTGGGAATCTAAAAATAAAATTCTTTCTTAGCAAAATCTATAAAGGAATCTTATATTTAAAAAAAAACTGTGTAACAGTTATTCGTCGCCACGGTGTTTAATATTTACAAGGTAGGTTGAACTTGCGCACCTCAAGTGGACGCGTTAATAAGCTGCTCTTGGACTGCCGGGAAAAAATCAAAGTAAGCCATAGTGCATATCCGAGAGAAATACGTATTCCGCGAGATAAACAACCCGTGTGTAGTATACCTGTCTGTGATAGTGACGCTTTTGATGGAGGTAATATATTTCCGCGATCTTGTGTTTTGTTTTCTAACAAAAAAAAAAACAGTGATTAGTGGCCGAATAAAAAACCCAATCTCATTGTGAGAGAGGCCAACAAAAAAGTATCTCTTTAGTAAAAGAGCGAACGAGACATATAGTGCGTAGCGAAACAAGCGTAGGGTAAGTGCGGAAAGAACGTTGTTTGTAAGGTGAAAAAGCTAGGTTCTACACTTAAAAGCTAAGCAAATTCAACTAGCAAAGACACGAACCCATACAGTGAATGAGCTTTTTTTCAGTGGAGGGCCGCGTATTGAACGTGGGGAAATGGACAACATAAGTCCATTTGCACGGAGCGCACGTAGGCCGATCAACCACGGATTCCGCACCAACAAGCGATAGCATGGTTCGTACTAGTGTATACAATAAGGTAGAGCCTATCCGCTCTTGAGCGGTTGAGGGAGAAAACAGCAGTGCCCCTCAGACTTACCCACTGAGGCAAGTGTTGATGCCCTTAATATGTTGGGTACCAAAATCCAAGAGCTAGCAAAAATTATGGTATTGCAACGGCACGTAAATCAGTAACTGAGAAACGTCATTTCAGCGATGTCTGACCTACAGCAGCAGGTGAAAGAGGGGGAAAAGTCATCATTGGAGATGATACCTATGAGAAAAGGTGTGGGGAAAGCCACACAAACAATTGAGTCGCAACGATCCAGTAGCAAGGGTAAGCGGGCGAGACGGCTACTCTATCCCTTATAGCTCCCCACAATAACAAAAAAAGAAGCGTACGAGAAACGTTTCTCCACGAGAACTCAGTTCCCGTGGGGAAGATGCATGTCCATCTGAGGCAAGCAACCTGCAAAAAAAAGAACAAACAACCAAGCGAGGAAGACAATGAATGGATAGAGGTGCGAAGAGCAAGGCGAACAGAAAAAACTCGAAAGACTGCATCATACTCGGAGATGGTGCGCCGGGATGGTAGTAGCAAAAGCCAGGTTAGACCTAAACCTGATGCTGTTGTCATATCAAAGAAAGGAGAAGGGTCGTACGCCGATATTTTAAACAGGATCAAGGTGCAACCAAGCCTAGAAGATCTAGGGAAAGCAGTGACAAAAATTAGAAAAACACAAAAAGGCGAGATACTGCAGCAATTGAATGCAGCAGGAGAAGCAGACAACATGCGCTATCAGGAGATGGTTGAAATAGTGCAGGGCAATGAAGCGGAAGTTAGAGCGCTCACACACGAAGTAACTGTCGAGTGCAGGGACCTCGATGAAATTACCACACGCAAAGACGAAAACCAGGAAAATCGATTCTGCTTTCCAAAAAATGGCACTTCTTCCATTTTATTTTTAGCTTATACTTGGCTGCTACTTCTAATACTTGCTTCAGCTTTTTGATACATTCGTCTATCGTTTGCGTGTAGATAATTATGTCATCCATGTATAGCTGGATCACATCTTGGGTGATTAGATCATGGAAAATGCAGTCAATAAACTTCATAAATGCAGCAGGGGAATTACAGAATCCAAACGGGGCTTTATTAAATTCGTATAGATCTTGCTTGGTTATGAACGCAGTGAATTTTCGACTCGATTCCACAATGGGCACGTGGAAAAGCTATTCTCAAGATCCATGACAACAAAAACTTTCGCAGCTTGGAGCTTATTCAGTACTTTATCGATGAGTGGCACTGGGAGACAATCTTTAAGACCATGCCATTTAGTTGCCGAAAATCTACGTATATCCTGTATGTTCCGTCTTTTTTTTAACGATGACCACCCTACTTGCGAAGCTGGACGTCGATTTTCTCACGACACCATTTTTTTAGCCATTCGTCAACTTGAGTTTTTATTGCCTCATCTTCAACCGGCGGATGACGACTTGGCTGATGATGAAATAGTTTAATTTCACCATCAGGGACAATTTTGAGAAACATGGGACACTCAACATCCGCTTCACTCGGTTTGTAGTCGTTGATTAATGATTGAATTAATGGCTTGAACCTCAAAGGTGCGTTAACTTCTATTTCGTGCACAGCGACATTATAAACGGTGAGCTCATTCCCCATACCATAGCCCGTCTGCGATGACAATTTAGTAAACTTAAAACCATTTTCGTCCAGCCTCAAACACAACTTAGACGCGAAATCATAGCCTAGCAAAGCGTCGAATTGGACTGCATCACCGGGTACAACTAAAAATTAATGCTGGGTCTAAATACCGTCAACTTGAACAGTGCCCACGAACACGCCTATCACTGAGTTACTGTTTTGCAGATCGCCATGATCGAGTCGCCTATATACACTGTTTCTAACTATGGTCACGTCTGCACCAGTGTCGACTAAGCATTCGATTTCAACATTATTGAAGAGTAATAATTTTTTTTCATTCCCACGACAGCCGGTTCTACGTACCGGAATAACTCGAGTTTTACCCGACCAAGGGCTGTTGTTTCGGCGATCTAACCCCGTTTAGGTCGGCGAAGTATCTCAGAAGTTGTCCGTCCATAGGGCTACATTCACTACGTATTCTTCTACTCAGGGCTGGCATCGAGTCAAACCCAGGGCCAGAAACCTACACCTGCTGTGTATGCCGGATACGATTACACCACAACTCCACCTCCAGCCTGCGAGGGGTGGAGTCACCTCAGAGTCTTCTCGGGACTACGGACACATCGACAGTGGACCACGTCATACGTGGCCCCCTGTTGCTCAAACAGAGCAGCCTCCACGGCTAACCTCAGTCCGCCCGAGCAGCCTCACACAGTCACCACAACACAACAACATAATAACACCACAGACCATACCACAGCCACGACAGACCACATAACACACACAACCGCACCACCACCCACACGCCGCCGCCAACAACTCCTGGTTCCCCCCTACAACCTGCACGGTATGTCAGACCAGGATATTCCGTAATGTGACATCAGTCAAGTGCAACACCTGCCATGGCTGGTGCCACTTTAGGGCATGCTCAGGTCTGCGTACCACGCGAGATTGGACTGGGAACTTCGAGGGCCCATGTTGCGCTGTTCGGTCGCAGACCCCAATTGTGACGCCTCCCGCCACCACCACAGGGCGGCAATCATCACAGCAGCGCACACAGCCAACGGCGGTAAGAACATACACATCACTTACACCCCACATCACGACACGTCTTCCGAACCACATGAAGCTCCTTCAATTTAACTGCAACGGGCTACAGAGCAAGATTGAGGAGATAACCGTCTTCATGTGTCGGCATGGTATATTGATAGCTGCGGTCCAAGAGATGAAGTTGCACAACAATTCAACTTTGTTGAATTGCGCCGGGTACAACGTGCACCGTCGAGATCGCGAGCGAGATAATGGTGGTGGCTTAGCGTTCATCACGCACCACACCGTGCAGTATCGTCTAATCGAAGCAGACATCGACCGCAGGGATACCACCCTAGAATGTCAGGGCATCGCTATCCGGTCAGGCGATGTTGAGCTCGAAATATTTAACATAAACATACCCCCTGTCACCTGCTGCCCGGCAGGATATCACCCTGATATAGGTGCGCTCCTCAGAGGTGAAAACCGTATGGTAGTAGGTGACTTTAATGCGCACCACGATCTTTGGCACTCAAGCCTGTCAAACGATCGTAGGGGAACAGACTTGGCTGAGCAGATAGACGATTCGACATTCTGCACCATGAACGACGACGCACCCACCAGGATTATGGGTAACTGCAGTAGCTCGCCAGACATCACAATAGTCAGCGCTGGTCTGATAAACAGCATAACATGGCGACCTAGGCTGACTCTAGCATCAGACCACCTACCCATAGTCATCTCGATAGATAAACCAACCGACTTTGCCTCCGCCAAACACCGGAGGACCTATATCAACTTTTCTAAAGCGGATTGGAAAGGTTACGCGGAGTTTACCGAAAACACCTTCACAGCGCTCCCCACACCAACCGACGTCCATCTCGGTGAACGTAAGTTCCGCAGGGCTGTCACTGCTGCTGCAGCTCGCTTCATACCGGCAGGATGTATATCGGACCCACGTCCAAACTTCCCTGCCGAAGCGGCTGTTCTTGCCGATGAGCGTGATAGCCTTCGTCAGGCCAATCCCGGAGATCCCCGTATCAGGGATCTCAACGCGGAGATTCGGCAACTAGTAAACGCACATAAGCGGAAGAAGTGGGAGGAGCATCTGAAGACCTGTAACTTCACCTCTGGTGTGAGCAAGCTTTGGTCAACCGTGAGGTCACTGTCTAATCCGACGAAGCACGACGACAGAGTCGAAATTTTCTTCGGCGACCATGCTTCGTCGGACCCGGAGCGATGCGCGAGCTATTTTAGCCGGCAGTTCATACTGCATCCTCCGGTGGACAAAGCCAAGCGTCGAGTGACCAGAAGGCTGCACAAACTGCCAACAACCTGTACCCCCCTTGCTTTCACTTGCGGTGAAGTTCAGGTGGCCATCGGGAAGGCGAAAGCCTCCAAAGCCATGGGTCCCGACGGAATATGCATGCTGATGCTGAAAAATTTGGGTCCTGCGGGGGTAGCGTACCTAACGGAGGTCCTCAACTTGTCAATGGCCACTCTCATCATTCCAGACATCTGGAAGGTGGGGAGAGTGGTCCCAAACTGCGGAAACCTGCCAACAAAGGAGATTCTTATCGTCCGATAACACTCCTTTCCCCGGTAGCGAAGACACTCGAG
Source organism: Rhagoletis pomonella (assembly GCF_013731165.1). NCBI lineage: Eukaryota > Metazoa > Arthropoda > Insecta > Diptera > Tephritidae > Rhagoletis > Rhagoletis pomonella. The sequence goes on along the minus strand of NW_023459276.1, from coordinate 9,678 downwards.
GCCTTGCTACTCCCGTACTTCACAAACCACTTGACCCCAGCGAAGCATCGGCGTTGGTTTCCGTAAAGTGCACAGTACAACAACAGCACTTAACGCCATAAACACTCAGATAACTCGTGGCCTTAACCGAAACCGTCCCTGTGAGAGAACGATTCTAGTAGCGTTGGACTTGTCAAAGGCGTTTGACACCGTCTGCCATTCCACGCTACTAGAAGATATAGAGGCCTCCTCTCTCCCACAGAGGCTCAAACGGTGGTCGGCAAATTATCTGAGTGGTCGACATTCGTCGGTAATGTTTAGAGACAAAACGAGTAAGCAGCGAAAAATAAAACAGGGGGTTCCTCAGGGTGGTGTCCTTTCCCCGCTACTGTTTGACTTTTACATTTCACAGTTCCCTCAACCACCAGAGGGAGTCTCGATTGTCTCTTATGCCGACGATTGCTCGATCATGGCGACTGGGAATGGAATTGATGACCTGTGTTCGAAAGTAAACGGGTATCTCTCCGAACTTTCTCGCTTCTTCACTGCAAAGTGTCTAGCCCTCTCCCCTACGAAATCCTCCGCCGCCCTGTTCACAACCTGGACGAAGGAGGTCAGGCTACCGCTGGGGATTCACGTCGATGACACACCAATTCCGACGGTGAATAACCCCAAAATACTCGGAGTAACATTCGACAGCCTGCTCTCCTTCTCTGCGCACGCACCCGCTATTGTCAATAAAGTACAGAGCCGCAACAAGGTCCTCAAGTCGCTAAGCCGGCAGTACTTGGGGCAAAGACAAAGAAACGTTGCTGGCAACATACAAGGCAATAGGCCGGCCGGCTTTGAACTACGCAGCGCCAGTGTGGTCGCCAGGGACTAGTAGGACGCAGTGGACGAAGCTACAGACTCTACAGAACACCGCACTCAGGACAGCGACAGGATGCCTCCTGATGTCGCCCGAACACCATCTACACGGCGAGGCGCAAATGCTCCCCGTAAAGGAGCACAATATAATGCTCTGCAAGCAGTTCCTGATCGGGAGCCACAGAAGTGGCCACCCAAGCAGACAGCTGCTTGCAGAGGAGCCCTCGCCTAGGCACGTCAGGAGGCATCTATATAAACTGACAGACGAAGTCCAGAGGTTCATCAAGCAGCCTCTGGACCCGACAGCTTACCGACAGGCCCTGAACGGCATTCACAGGGACTCAGTCTCGAGTTATGTAGACTCTAGACCTGTGAATGCCGTTCTAGGCATACCACCCCCGGACATAGACGAGACGGAGCTTCATCTGCCTCGGGAGACTCGCACAACACTTGCACAACTTCGCTCCGGCTACTGCAGCAGGTTAAACTCCTCTCTGAGTAGGTTGAATGAGGATGTGCCGAATGAGTGTCCGGCATGCGGAGAGACCCCACATGACTCGAAACATCTCTTCGCATGCCCGGAAAACCCGACAACCCGTAACGGCCTTGTCCCTGTGGACAAACCCTACAGAAGCTTCACGCTTCCTAGGGTTGCCGTTAGTGGAACTTGACGACAACGACTGAGATACCAACCGTCCTGGGCGGGGTTGTTGTAGCCGCTACAACAACAACAACAACAACACCAACAGTAATAACTTTTCACCGCTTACAGTCTTTAACAATTTGGCATTCTTCGCCACTTGTAGACAATTCTTGGGAATATGTCCGGAGTTATTACACTTAAAGCATTTAGGGTCTACCTTACAGTCTTTTCGCAAGTGATCAGCAGATCCGCAATTAGCTTTTGCATTTTGTACACTTTTATTGACGTCCTTATATGTTTGTTTGTCTTTCCTTTCGTTTCCGTGCATATGTTCAAACACTT
>NW_023459276.1:0-2847 GCF_013731165.1 Rhagoletis pomonella | reverse complement strand
CGTTGTTGTTGATTGCCACTTTTTAGTTCATTTACTACTTTATCTTCACTTTCGTTCTTATTTTGTGTTTCTTTTGTCACTACTTTTGAACGTGTGAAGTATTGTTGCCCTTTTCTAGCCTCAGCGTTTTCAACTAATTTTTTCATAATTTTTTATACATCGCGTTGCCCTTAAAAATGTAGGCCTTCTTCCTTCTTTGCTGTGTTACCAACAGTACCTTTTTACATTTTTTATATGGTAGGAGAGCTTCTCAAACCATATTGATGCAATTTTTTCATGTTAAGTCGTTGAAAAATAATAAATATCTAAATCCCGGGATTAAACCAATGACATCCCGAAAATCCCGGGATCGTAAAAATCGAAAAAATTTACTTCCCTAGTATGTACGTATATCTTTGTTTTTATATAAATTTGTTGCATTTTTAACTTTCTTACCAATTTCCCCACAGTCTTTTAAAGTTCGTGGAGTCGCTGGCAGTGTTGCCTCGCCGTCTCAAGAAAATGTATCACTGACCAAGCAAAAAATGTATCCAATTGTATCCAATTTTCTTCTTTTACGTATACATTTCATAATTTGTAAGAAAACCAAAATTTTCAAGAAAAAAACAGAATTTAACCCATCCTAAGGACTTGGAATACATGTATATATATTTTTATTTTTAATAAAATCAAACATTTGTAATTTAGATTTATAAAGTACATTTTTTGTGCATAAGTATTTTGCAAAGTAAGTATAATCAAATAAAACACCTCTTTGAGGTAAAATTTTCGAGTGACGAAAGCTGAACTAGAAACACAAAATTTATGATATCAATTTCGTGACGAAAATTATACGCATTTTTTAACTGCCCCTCAAACGTAGGGAAAATCTTTTTTATTCATACGAATCGTTGCAAAAGTTCTGTTTTTTTTTAGTGAGTATCTATTCGCACTTTGCCAGTGTCACCAGTGTACCAGTATCACCAGTGTACCAGTGCCACCAGTGTCGCCAGTGTCACCAGTGTCACCAGTGTACCAGTGTCGGGAGTCTTTGGCTCTGCCAGTGTCACCAGTGTCGCCAGTGTCATCAGTGTCGCCAGTGTCACCAGTATCACCAGTGTCACCAGTTTCACCAGTGTACCAGTGTCACCAGTTTCACCAGTGTCACCAGTGTCGCCAGTGTCAACAGTGTCACCAGTGTCACAAGTGTCGCCAGTGTCACCAGTGTACCAGTGTCGCCAATGACGCCAGTGTACCAGTTTCACCAGTGTCACCAGTGTACCAGTGCCACCAGTTTCACCAGTGTCATCAGTCTCACCAGTGTCGCCAATGTCACCAGTGTCACCAGTTTCACCAGTGTCACCAGTGTACCAGTGTCGCCAGTTTCACCAGTGTACCAGTTTCACCGGTGTACCAGTGTCACCATTGTCACCAGTTTCACCAGTGTCACCAGTGTCACCAGGGTACCAGTGTCACCAGTGTCGCCAGTTTCACCAGTGTACCAGTGTCACCAGTTTCACCGGTGTACCAGTGTCACCAGTGTGCCAATGTCGCCAGTGTCGCCAGTTTCACCAGTGTACCAGTGTCACCAGTATCACCAATGTCGCCATTTTCGCCAGTGTAACCAGTGTCGCCAATGTCGCCAGTATCACCAGTTTCACCAGTGTCACCAGTGTCGCCAGTTTCACCAGTGTACCAGTGTCACTGGCGACACTGGTACACTAGTGAAACTGGTTATACTGGTGAAACTGGTGACACTAGTACACTGGTGAAACTGGCGACACTGGTGACAATGGTACACTGGTGATACTGGTGACAATGGTACACCGGTACACTGGTGAAATTGGCGACACTGGTGACAATAGTGATACTGGCGACATTGGCGACACTGGTGACACTGGCGACATTGGTGACACTGGCGATACTGGTACACTGGTGAAACTGGTGACACTGGTACATTGGTGAAACTGGCGACACTGGTGACAATGGTGAAACTGGTGATACTAGTGAAACTGGTGACACTGGTACACTGTTGACACTGGCGACACTGGTGAAACTGGCGACACGGGTACAATGGTGAAACTAGTGGTAGTGTAGAAACTGGTGACACTGGTATACTGGTACACTGGTACACTGGTGACACTGGTGACACTGGCGACACTGGCGACATTGGCGACACTGGTGACACTGGTTATACTGGCGATACTGGTTATACTGGTACACTGGTGACACTGGTGAAACTGGTGATACTAGTGAAACTGGTGACACTGGTGAAACTGGTGAAACTGGCGACACTGGTGAAACTGGCGACACTGGTACAATGGTGAAACTAGTGGTAGTGGTGAAACTGGTGACACTGGTGAAACTGGCGACACTGGGGAAACTGGCGACACTGGTGACACTGGTAAAATGGTGATACTGGTGAAACTGGTACACTCGTACACTGGTGACACTGGTGACACTGGCGACACTGGTGACACTGATAACACTGGTACCCTGGTGACACTGGTGACACTGGTGAAAGTGGTTACACTGGCGACACTGGTGACACTGGTACACTGGTGACACTGGTACACTGGCGACACTGGTGACACTGGTGATACTGGCGACATTGGCGACACTGGTGACACTGGCGACACTAGTGACGCTGGTGACACTGGTTATACTGGCGATACTGGTTATACTGGTACACTGGTGAAACTGGTGGCACTGGTACACTGGTGACACTGGTGAAACTGGTACACTGGTGACACTGGCGACACTGGTACACTGATGAAACTGGTGAAACTGGCGACACTAGGGACACTGGTACACTGATGAAACTGGTGAAACTGGCGACACTAGGGACACTGGTACACTGGTGACACT
>NW_023459275.1:40256-66404 GCF_013731165.1 Rhagoletis pomonella | reverse complement strand
ACTCTCATTCCAGCACGTTTGATATATCAGATCCGCTTTTCAGCATTGAGAAAGCGATACTCTCCTCTCTCAATAAGTGAATTATTGACATAAATACATAAAATCAGCTGATGAATTTAGTTCTGTAGCTGAACAGTTTTAGATCTCGACACTTAACAAACTCCTGCCTATCGTGACTCGGCACAAAAATTTAAAATATTGGTTCCGTACGTCATGCGGACTGCGCCCCTCGTGCGGATGGGCGGGAATGGAGGGTAAAAACCGTTGGGATATTATTATTATTATTAAAACCGATGAAAAAGTATTAGATGAGAGAAAAGAAATTAATACCTCCTTTTATTTTTGCGTCACGTAATTTTGGGAAACCACTTTAAGATGACAAAAAGCGTTGCTATTTACATCAAATTTTTTTACAAATATGGGTATTCTCGGAGTCTTGCAAAGACCTTGCTCGGTGACTGGACTGCGCTAAAAAAAAACCGGTTTTCCTCTGGGACAGCTTTACAAACCGTGCAATCCGTGCAATCCGTGCACCGTGCAAGTACTTTGCGAGACTGTGAGAATACCCCTATAGTTTCATATATCCTAGGTTTAAATGCAGTGGTAGTAGGACAACATTTTGAGCTTTAACCAATGAGACGTTTAAAAGGTTTTTCTGCCTATTTGATCCGGATCTCGGAATGGTCATACTTTGCGACCATAGAAATAAAATTAAAATTAAAAAAAAGGTCAATAAAACATTTTTGAGTTGAATAGCCAAAAATAATATGTTTGCAAAAATTTTGTTTTCATAAAAAGTTTAATAAGTCAGTAAACTTTCATCCGATTTTTGAAAATAAACAGGCGTTTTACTCGCTATTAAACTTAGTTTTACAGCCAATTTAGGACTAGTATGGATTTCTTATAAAATAGTGCGTAAAAAGCTCACCAAATTTGCAAAAGGTGAAAAAAGTAAAAAAAAAATGCATTTGCTGGGTAAATACACACAGATCTCTTAAGATTTCTTTACTCGCATATATATCATTCGAAGGGCCCAGGTTTCTTCTTTTTAAATTACTTAGGGCTTGACTAAGATACCTGTTGAAAATTTTGGAAATCCGACAAGAACTACGCCCACCTCCCATATAACGGTAATTTACAGAAATACGAAAACTGCGATAAATAAGTAACTATTTAAGCTAATTTACTCAAAATCGATATATGCAATAACCGCTTAACAGACAATTATAATTAGGGAAATTTTGAAATTTTTGGAAAATGGGCGTAGCACCGCCCACTTATGCCTACATATGTGTATCTTGGTAACCGGTTTACCAATTTCTACCAATCTCGGCACATTTATCAACCTTGGCGTGAAAACTCAATATACTGAACATTTTTGAAATCGGACTAAAATTACTGCCACTTACCATATAACGGTACATTTCAGAAATACGAAAACTCCGATTTTTTGATAAGCTAAGACGCCAACTTAAAACAATCACTTAACAAGACACAAGATGATTGATTACTTACTACGTAAGCGTATATTGATAACCGCCTTACCGATTTCCACCAAACTCGGTCCAATTATTTCAATAAATCATAGTATATTATCGAAATGTTTGGAAAAATCCTCTTGCTTATCATAGAGTTTACTGAAAGGTGAAAAAACGATATTTAATATGTGCGCCGGGTATATAATGTTCGGTTTCGCCCGAACATATACATCTTTACTTGTTTTATTTGGTTTTTTGTTATTTATGGCCTTATACCAATTATATTCAAAAATTTTATTGAGCATGAGGCCATTTTTAATGAAAACTGTTGTGGAAAAACTTAATAATTTTTAAATTGTATAAGTTTAGCTGCTATTTCGCAGAGTACAGAGGAAAAGTCAGCCGGCGGTTAGTTCATGAAGCCCGACGTGCATTTAAAAAACTTAATGAGACACTAGCCGCTTAGCGCGCCTAGGTCCGCGACAATGTTTAAGCTATTACTGCCGATTAGAGGTGTCAAACTATCGATGGTACTATCGATAGTATCCATAGCTATATTTTTTTGCTCTTATCGATGAGTAGTGATAGGTTTTCTCAAAAAATCTTAAACTATCGATAATACTAGTTGACCATCGATAGTTTAAAAGTTCCAGCACAGACGATTTTATTCATAATGTCTCCATTTTAAGTAGCTGCGCGTCAGTTTTTTAAGTTTTCAAATTATTTATTGTAAGTGATACTTTCATTGTGATTCCTCCTTTAATAGCCATTTTTTCGGATTTTTTATAAAATAGTGCGTAAAAAGCTCACCAAATTTGCAAAAGGTGAAAAAAGTAAAAAAAATGCATTTGCTGGGTAAATACACACAGATCTCATAAGATTTCTTTACTCGCAGATATATCGTTCGAAAGGCCCAAGTTTCTTCTTTTTAAATCCGACAATAAACCGAAACTCGGTTCATAATGAACTAAGTTACAGGCTTATAAGTGCGCAAAATTACGAAAAACTGGCTTTTTTAACGGTAAATCAAGATTTTGGGGGTGTTTGGCAAATTTCATATCCCAATTCTTGGTGGTCATTTGCCGCTTTAAATAACCTAAGGAAAGTGTTATATCCGTGAAGAAGTTCTTGAAATTCTCCATTTGTGCGGCATTTCAGAGCACGGTTATTAGCAAAGCGAAATAAATTTTTTCCTCTTCACTCCCTGGCGGCAACAATGCCCTGGTTCTATAGTGAATGTCCTAGAAGCTTTACAGTATAGTAGGTGGCAATTTCAAGATGGGTGCGAATCATTGTTCTATCGATTTAATCTGACCTTCACGGCCCCTTTTCTCACTTGGCTATTTTTAGTAATAACTCGACTTCAGCACCACTTGGCAGCACGTTTTTGCAATAGTAATGCATACATATTTAAAACATTAGCCAAATCGGATCATAAATAAGATTTTTAGTAATAACTAAACTACAGCGCCAACTGTCGGACTAAATTGTGAAACTAAACCATCCAGAGACCCACTCAAACACACACAAAAAGTTTCGTTAAAATCCGTACAACCATTTAGGAGGATTTCACTCACAAACACACCTACAGAAGAAATATAAATACATTCAAAGAGAGCTAAAGGTCGGTACGTTTGTAGGCGTCACACCCCCTTTTCAAATAGCCCAAATTTTCTCCATGAGTATGGGCTTGATTTCAACTACATAAATGTCTCCATGCAAAGTTCCAGTACTGTACCGTGAATACTTTCAGAGCTATATAGTATAAAAATTCGATTTATATGAGAGGTGCCATGCCCCCCTTTCCAACAGCTGCCCTTTTTCTTCATGAGAAAGCGATTGATTTCGTATATCTCCATACCAAGTTCCAGAACTCTACCATGAACACTTCCAAAGATAGGCAGTATAAAAAATTCGGTTTGTATGGAAGATGCCACGACCCCTTTTCCAATAGTTCCAATTTTTCCTCAAGAGTTGATTGCGTATATCTCCGTACCAGGTTCCAGAACTATACCATGAACACTTCCAGAGATATGCAGTATGAAAAATTTGGTTTGTATGGAAGACGCCACGCCCCCTTTTTCAATAGTTCAAACTTTTCTCCAAGAGTATGCGATTTATTTCGTACATCTCCATACAAAGTTCCAGAAGTCTACCATGAAATTTCCAGAGATATACAGTGTGAAAACTTTGGTTTGTATGGGAGATTCCACACCCCTTTTTACACTAGCTCAAATCTTTCTCCAAGGGTATGCGATTGATTTCGTATATCTCCATACCAAGTTCCAGAACTCTACCATGAACACTTCCAGAGATACGTAGTGTAAAAAATTTGGTTTGTATGGGAGATGCCACACCCCTTTTTACAATAGCTTAAATTTTTCCCCAAGGGTATGCGATTGATTTCGTATATCTCCATACCAAGTTCCAGAACTCTACCATGAACACTTCCAGAGATACGTAGTATAAAAAATTTGGTTTGTATGGGAGATGCCACACTCCTTTTTACAATAGCTTAAATTTTTCTCCAAGGGTATGCGATTGATTTCGTATATCTCCATACCAAGTTCCAGAACTCTACCATGCAAAATTTCAGAGATATGTAGCATGAGAAAGTCGGTTTGTATGGGAGGTGCCACGCCCCCTTTACATATAGATTTTTTTTAGCCTAAAACCATCCTGCGGCAGGTGGCAGTTTTAAAAAATTCGGTTCAGCCGCTCTCGAGCCTTGCGAAAACTAAAAAACGGCTTTCAAAATATGTATTAGTTGAGATATATTATATATTATAATTATATTTTGACAGTCTCCGTTGTTTCTGATTGGCGCAAAAAAATCTTGCTTAGTGACGAATTCGCCCCTTGATATGATGGTTGCTCAAAGTTATTTATATTCGAAATTGCATGAAAACTGGAAAACAGGAATCTATAAGCTTATCCAGGCAAAAAGCTACCTAAGTACCGAATTTTAAGCAAATCGGACCATAAATACGATTTCTTCGAATAGATCGGTCCCTGGTCCACTTCTCAGAAAACATGGATCATATATGCTAATATATGCTAAAAAGCTACCTACGAACCGAATTTTAAGCAAATCGGACCGTAAATACGATTTTTTCGAATAGATCTGTCCCTGGACCACTTCCTGGAAAAAATGGATCATATATGCCAATATGTGCGAAAAAGCTACTTACGTACCAAATTTTAAGCAAATCGGACCATAATAAGATTTTTTCGAATAGATCGGTCCCTGGTACACCTACCCGAAAAAAAGGAATTTTTTTTATCCTAAAATGTGGTGGTTACTGAAAGCTATTTATATACAAAATTTCATGAAAATCGGACTAGCCGTTCGCGAGATTACCTGTTCTCTTTATATAATTTGAGATGTCTAATAGGCAACATAGACGGTGCGTCTGACACGCGAGTCAACTGTGTACGTGTTCACTCGCCTTTCGACTACACACAGGAGTCATTCAGAGTCATACCAGAGTCATACCAGAGTCATGTCGGTGTAACTAACACATATTTATTTCTACTAACACATCCAAACCGAATCACGATTCAGACGCACCGTGTATGCCGCTTATAAAGAATCCCTCTTAAAAGTGATTTACTGTAATAATTTAGTTAATTAATAATTTTTATATTAAGAAATAATTATTATAAAAGAAATTTAATTTTGTGGCACTTTCATATTCTTTTCGGCACAATTTTTGAAGACCATTGGGCACATTTTGAAATTTTGAAATTCCATCCCTGCTTGTACCTCACACGAATCATGCATGCACGTACGTACATACACACGCAGCACACTTCATTATCGATACGACCCTGTAAAAAACTGTGCGACTAATCTCTAAAGAGAGTATTCCGAGATTACTCTCAATCGGGTACAATCGGGCATTAATTAGTCCCATCTAGTCTCATACGGGTACTAATGGAGGTCAATTAGTCTCGACTCATCCCTTGTGGGTATAATTGGAGATCAATTAGTCCCCAATTCATCTCTAACGGGTACTATTAACGATTTAATGATATGTACGCTCTTAGTCAATGAAATTTCATGTGGGGCGTTGGCACACAGAGAGAGTATTCGCCTAACAAAACTGAGCACCCCGGTTCGAATCTCAGCTGGCGGAAATTTTTTTTATTTTTTAAAAGTGACTAGTCGCTTTTTATACCCTTTCGGGTATAAATGTGAACAATTAGTCTCTTCATAGGACATGCCCGAACAAAAGCGATCAGTTCATTCCATATAAAGAGATCAAAAGTGGTATTAGTCGCATGCTCCTTTGCGATTGCTCCCGGAGTCATCCTGGATTAGTCCCATTTTTTGCAGGAGAAAAACAGTTCCGTTACCTCACAATATGTTGCGGGTTTCGGTCACTTCAAAACTGGTGACATTTGTAAGGGCGGTGTGCAGATTGTCACCACTTTCCCCCTGTACGTGTGAGCCTTGCATCACAGTCGCACTCATTCTTCGTAAGGAAAACATATAGCTGCACTCGTCTAGCATTGCCCCCTTCTGCCGGCTCAGGGTTGCATTCTCTTCACAGCGAATTCAAAATAACCTTAGAAACTTTAAATAAAAAATCCTAAAATATTTTGATTTTTATTTTGCAAAATTTATTTTCAAAATGCATAATATACATACTTAATAACCAATATTAGGAATAAAACTTGCGATTAACATTAATAAATATATTTTTACATACATACATATTAATTTAATTAATTTCTTATTATTGGTATTACTCATTTGCACATAGATGTTTAAAAAGTTGGAAAATTTCTATAAGAAAGTTAAGCGATTTTAATAATATTATAATCAAAAGATAGGTAATCGATTTATCTTTCTTTTGATATATATTAAAAGTTGCAAATCATTTATAATGGTTCACAAAAATTCAGTTTCATCACAACTTTGCAAAATTTGATTGCGTTTTTTCGACTTATATATAGACGGTTTCAAAAGTTGCAAAATGTCTATAAAAAAGTTAAACGATTTTAACAGTATTATAATCAAAAGAAAGGTAACCGGTTTACCTTTCTTTTGATATATATTAATAGTTGCAAATCCTTTACACTAGTTCACAAAAAATCGATTTTGTTACAACTTTGCAAAATTTTACCACTTTTCCACTGCTTATATATAGCTGTTTACAAAAGTTGCAAAGTTTTTATGAAAACGTAAAGCAATTTGAGCGGTGTTATAATCAAAAGAAAGGTAATCGGTTTACCTTTCTTTTGATACATATTAACAGTTGCCAATCATTTATGGTCGTTCAGAAAAATTAAGTTTTCTTACAACTTTGCAAAATTTGACAAGTTGGACCTACACTTTGAAGGTGCTCCTGGCGTTGAAGGTGCTGAGGGCGGAAGGTACTCATGGTGCTCCTGGCGATGAAGGAGCTGAGGGTAGAAGGTACTGGTGGTGCTCCTGGCGATGAAGAAGCTGAGGGCAGAAGGTTCTAATGGTGCTCCTGGCGATGAAGATGCAAGCGTTGAAGGTGCTGATAGTGAATCTGTAAACAAGCAAAAATATCAATTAAAATTTATAAACATATAAGAAGTCTCAATACATACCTTAAGAATGTGACTAAGTCAATTGAATTTCGTAATTTTTAATTATAATTAATTATAATTAATATATATATATATATATATATATAATATCTATATATATTGTCGATTTAATTGACAATAGTCAAACTACATAACGTAGACCTAAAATTTCTACAGCGAAAGTAGAACTTTGAAATCGATTTTAAGCAGTCGTTATTCATATACCCACATACATACATACATATATTACTTTTCATATCAATTCAAGTGTATTACATGCGCCCCACGCTTTTCATTTTCAATTTCATAGATTGTTTATAATGACTTTTGCTAAAATTTCAAAATCAAAAGTTATCAAAACAAATTCTATGGGACTGAGAAATATTATTTTCTACTTTTTAGTCCATTTATAAAAGCGTTGTATATTAAAAAGTTTTTTTTATATTATTTATTTTCTACTTTTTAGTCCTGTCTGAATAAAATTTTGCAATAGATATTAAAATAATTCAACGATATTAATAGAAAGGTGCACACACATGCATTTACATATGTATGTACATACAAACGAGCACCAATTAATTTTATTTAAAGAAATGGCGTGTCGTCTATTTCCGCTGTAGCAAACGTAGTACATAGGGCGACATCTAGATGTCATCTACCTCGCCCTATTCACTGGAGCTGTCGCCCTATGCACTATGCTTTTTTATAGTAACTTTTCAAAGCTTTGCTTTGGTGTCGGACACACAATATTGAAAGTTTCTGGATCCACAACATTGAAAGTTTCTGGACGCACAACATTGCAAGTTGATAAAAGCGTTGTAAAAATCAACGGGAATTTTAAGCAGCTCATTGTTGGCTACACTCAAATAGTATTTGCTTCAAAACTCCAAACCTTAAATTGTTCTAAAAATTCAGAGTAAAAAATTCGAAATTTAGACGAAAATTTTTGGAATTTTTCTATATGTTGTATATAGTTTGAATCCTCGATTTTTTTGGATTTAGTTAAAACAATAAAAAAATTTTACTCGAAAAATAGTGCGAATATTAAAATAAAACCACTTTTTTGAGTCAATGTATTTGTCTATAACAACTCGAGTTGAAGTTTTTTAAATAAAAAAGTTTCACTGTTGCCTTTAGCTTCATCAATTCCGCTTTTGGTTGAAGGAAACTGAGAATATGCCAATAATATGACTCAAATACCGTATAACTAGTTAAATAAAAAGTTCTTAAAAAGAGTTTTCTTATTGAAATAACTAAAAAAAAATTTAAAAAAAATCTACAGTTTTAATTAATATAAATAAAAAATAACAAAACTATAGTTTTTATTAAAATAATTTTAAAAAAGTTATTTGTAGATATTCCCCAGATTTGGTAGATTTTTTTCAAGTGGATGGTAAATATTTTTTTTCGTCAGTGGCAACCCTGCTCATGTGTGCACCACTGGTATGCACGCAACATATTTAGTTTTGTATCGATTCGAACAATTTGATACAATCAAGCACAGGGTTGCCACTTTGGTAAATTGTTACCAAAATTGGTAGAAAAAATTTGGGTTGGTAAAAAGGTAAAGTTTTTCTCATGTTGGTAGATTTTTGATGAACTTTCTGTTCCCGATTTATTTTTCGTATTTATCTTTAAATATATTATAAATTTCTTTGCATACTTTTCATATACTTACATACGTATAAATGTATATCGATATAAGGCGAACATATCGTGCTCCATTCAAAACTCATTTTACTGGAATCCCGGTGAGCTTTTGATTGCCTATATATTTTAAATGATTATTTAAATACATATAAAAAAAATTTACAGGGTTGCCACTTTGGTAAATTGTTACCAAAATTGGTAGAAAAAATTTGGGTTGGTAAAAAGGTAAAGTTTTTCTCATTTTGGTAGATATTTGTTGAACTTTTCCTTACCGATTTATTTTTCGTAGTTATCTTTATATTATAAATTTCTTTGCATACTTTTTATATACTTACATACGTATAAATGTATATCGATATAAGGCGAACATATCGTGCTCCATTCAAAACTCATTTTACTGGAATCCCGGTGAGCTTTTGATTGCCTATATATTTTAAATGATTATTTAAATACGTATAAAAAAAATTTACAGGTATGTAATGAAGCACTATAATTGTCCGCAAAAAAAATTTAATCAACGTCATTTTTTATCAATAGAAATTGTTAAATAAAAAACACAAAAGACTGGTGGCAAACAATTCAAAAAAAAAAATCAACGGGAACCACATTGTGAGCTATACTCAAATATTATTTGCTTTAAAACTCGGTATCTTAAATTAAATTCGAAATTTGGACGAAAATTTTTTGAATTTTTCTAAATGTTTTATATAGTTTGAATCCTTAATTTTTATGAATTTAGTTAAAACAAAAAAAATTTTGACTTGAAAAACATTGCGAATACTAAAAAAATCACCAGGTGCTTTTTTGAGTCACTGTATTTGTCAGCCTTGAAAACCAACGGAGAATCACTCTTGCCAAAAAGTGCTACGTTGGGCTGAGCAGGCAATTGAGAAGTAAAGTACTCTCTCGTCGTACAAAGATCACACTCTATAAGTCACTCATCATGCCTGTGCTGGTGTATGGCGCGGAGGCATGGACAATGAAAGCATCTGATGAGGCGGCTCTTGGAGTTTTCGAGAGAAAGATTCTGCGAAAGATTTACGGACCTTTACGCGTTGGTGATGACGAATATCGCAAACGATTTAACGATGAGCTGTATGAGCTTTACAACGATATAGACATAGTGCAGCGAATTAAAATTCAGCGGCTCCGCTGGCTTGCTATGGGGGCACCGAAATTGCGCATATGGAAACTGTGCATTTAGACCAGTCATGCCCAACGTCGGCAGAACTCCATAAGCAAGTGCCCTGCGCTGGCAGAATTCCATATGCAAGTGCCCTGCGCTAGGCATGACTGATTTAGACATTATTTCGGTTTCAACCGAAACTGGGCATGTATGCTTTATTCCGGTTTTTGCCAAATGCATTATTTCGGTTTTCAACCGAAACTGTGCATGTATGCATTACTTCGGGTTTTTCATATGCGTTATTTCGGTTTTCAACCGAAACTGTGCATGCATGCAAACCTTCGTCTTTCACACATGCATTATTTCGGTTTTCATCCGAAACTGTGCATGTATGCTTTATTTCAGCTTTTCTCATATGCATTATTTCGGTTTTGAACCGAAATTGTGCATGCATGCATTATTTCGGTTTTTGTTATATGCATTATTTCGGTTTTCTAACGAAAGTGTGTATATGGATAGTTTCGTTTTTTCTAATATGAATTATTTACTTCTACTTAGTAAGGGTTTTAATCCCTAAGCGCGGCTGAAAGCCGCCTACGCAGAGAGAAACTCTTCGCAAAAATACTTTCGCCCTTTTCCGGTAACACAGCCGCGCGGCCGAAGGCCGCCTATGCAGAGAGAAGTTCTGCGCAAAAATACTTCCGACCTTCTTTTCCGGCAACACAGAAAGGAGGATTCTACTTAGTAAGGGTTATAATCCCTAAGCGCGGCCGAAGGCCGCCTACGCAGAAAGAAGTTCTGCGCAAAAATACTTCCGGTCCCCTTTTCCGGCAACACAGAAAGGAGAATTCTACTTAGTAAGGGTTATAATCCCTAAGCGCGGCCGAAGGCCGCCTACGCAGAAAGAAGTTCTGCGCAAAAATACTTCCGGCCCCCTTTTCCGGAAACACAAAAAGGAGAGTTCTACTTAGTAAGGGTTATAATCCCTAAGCGCGGCCGAAGGCCGCCTACTCAGAAAGAAGTTCGTTTTCATGTATGCACTCTTTCGGTTTTTGTCATATAAATTACTTCGGTTTTGAGTCGAAACTGTGCATGTATGCATTACTTCGGTTTTTGTCATATGCATTATTTCGGTTTTGAACCGAAACTGTGCATGTATGCATTACTTCGTTTTTCTCATATGCGTTATTTCGGTTTTCAAACGAAAGTGTGCGTGTATGCATTATTTCCGTGTTTTCATATGCATTATTTCGGTTTTCAACCGAAACTGTGCATATATGCATTATTTCGGTTTTTTCATATGCATTATTTCGGTTTTCAAACGGAAGAGTGCATATGCATAATTTCGGTTTTTCTAATATGCATTATTCCGGTTTTCAACCGAAACTGTGCATATATGCATTATTTCGGTTTTTTTCATATGCATTATTTCGGTTTTCAACCGAAACTGTGCATATATGAATTTTTTCGGTTTTTTTCGTATGCATTATTTCGGGTTTTTTCATATGCATTATTTCGTATGCACAGTTTCCATATGCACAATTCCAGGGTGCCTTGGCTATGTCGTTGGAATGGACAGAAACGCTCCTGCTCTGAAAATTTTCAACGTGGGCCGCGATGCTGATAACAGAGGAAGAGGAAGGCCTCCTCTGCGTTGGAAAGACCAGGTGGAGAAGGACTTGGCTTCACTTGGAATTTCCAATTGGCGTCAGTTAGCACAGAAGAGAAATGACTGGCGTGCAGTTTTGGACTCGGCCAAAATCGCTTAGGCGGTTACAGCGCCAATAAAGAAGAAGAGGTATTTGTCTATAATAACTCGAGTTGAACTTTTTCAAATTATGAAGTTTCGTTGTTGCCTTTAGTTTCATCACTTCCGCTTTGAAAGAAACTGCGAATATGCTAATAATATGACTCAAATACCGTATAATTAGCTAAATAAAAATTTCCTTAAAAACAATTTTAATTCTTATTGAAATAACTAAAAAAATAACAAAACTGTAGTTTTAATTGAAAAAAAAAAAAAAAATAAAGCTATAGTTTTTATTAAAATAACTATACAAAAATTTATTGGTAGATATTTTTTAGATTTGGTAGATTTTTCTCAAGTGGATGGTAAATATTTTTTTTCGTCAGTGGCAACCCTGATCAAGCACTTGTACCCAGTGTTGCCGCGCCGTCTCAAGAAAATGTATCCCTGACCAAGCCAAAAATGTATCCAAATGTATGCAATTTTCTTTTTTTACATATACATCTCATAATTTGTAAGAAAACCAAAGATTTTCATGAAAAAGACATAATTTAACCCATCCTAAGGACTTGGAATACATGTGCATAAAATCAAACATTTGTAATTTCAATTTATAAAGAACATTTTTTGTGCATAAGTATTTTGCAAAGTAAATATAATAAATAGCAAGTACACTCTAAAAAGAGCATGTAAAACTACTACTGAAAAGTATCTATTTTTCAACAAGAATCCGTATAAATATACGTATAAGATGTTCAGTATTTGATTTTGAACTTGAGATCTTTAAAATATACACATAAATACACATATATAGAATGTTTAAAATTGCAAAAATTTTCAAACTCCAAAGACATTTGAGTAGTCTACTTGCAAAGTGCGCTATGTAAAATTTTTTCGATTCTTAGTTTTTGGCGGATTACGTACCAGTATTAAAGTAGTTTCATGTCCACTAACAACAGAGTGCAAAATCTTTTTATATTCTGAAAAAAATAGCATCAAATGTTAAGTCTTCTTCCAAAAGTCGCTATCATACTTATTTATGAACTTTCAAAAGTATCAATCTTCTGATGAACTTAGAAAGCTGCTTTAGGTCGTATAGACATGTTATGTAATGTTACAATTTTATAAGGCTCCTATTTATCCAAATTTTCAGGTAATAATAAAAAAGATTCAATTCAAATGTTACTTGTTGTCGTAGTCACTTTTTAAAATTTATGGCTTTCTATTATAAAATCACATAACGCTGTTTGCAAGTGGACTACTCATTTCCTACTAATAATAAACATTACTTTATTTTAAACATTTTATGTGTAATTTTGCTCTTGCGACAAATTTGGTATGTAAGAGTAAACAGGCAATGATTAAATTTATTACACGGCGTGCGAATTTGCACACATTATAAGAGGAAACGGGTTACCTCTTTAAATATGCGCAAATAAATAACATTTTTTTAGAGTGTATTTAAAGTCTTTTCAGTAAAATTCATAAAAGTCTCCTTAAATAAATCAAATTTAGTTTTTTAAACTGCATTGAAATCTTCTTTCTTTTTAAATTAGCAAATGAAAATATGTGATATGAAAGATATAATTTAAAGAGTATAATTTACTATATGTATATCGTAGTTTAAAGTACAAAACCGCGTATCGTCATTCTGCAAAACCGCGTAACTGACATTTGCTGCCAAAAATTGGATTTGCTCACACAAGCTCTTGGCTCAATCCTTATCCATTCGTCCTGAAATATACTAGCCAGAAATGCGATTGCTTTATAAAGAAGAGAACCATTTTGAAATATGAGTGTTTTTTACTCTCTAGAAAATAATTTACGCAACGTCACATACGCGGTTTTGGGATTTTGTTGATACGCGGTTATGTACTTTAAACGACGATATGTATATTAAGATCTTGCTTAAAGCATCCTTTTAAGCTAATTAAAGCAATTGCGGTTATACCTATTTTGGTGAGATCTCTTCATATGTTCATTGCTGCGATCACAAAAAATAAAATGCTTGAATTTCACGCTTAATAGCGATTCTTTATACGCTCAGAAAACGTAATGCTTTCTACCATCTTTAATGAAAATCGATTTTTGAACGAAAAAAACTTTATAGGAAATATTTAAAAAAGTATCCACATTTATACTGACCGGAAAAAATAAGTATCCAGCAAAAATTCGCCTTCATATGTTCATTGCTGCGATCACAAAAAATAGAATGCTTGAATTTCACGCTTAATAGCGATTCTTTATACGCTCAGAAAACGTAATGCTTTCTACCATCTTTAATGAAAATCGATTTTTGAACGAAAAAAACTTTTTAGGAAATATTTAAAAAAGTATCCACATTTATACTGACCGGAAAAAATAAGTATCCAGCAAAAATTCGCCTAAAAATGTATTCAATTGGATCTATTTAGATCCAAACGGCATCCCTGCTTGTACCTCACACGAATCGTGCATGCATGTACGTACATACACACGCAACACACTTTAGTATCGATACGAAAAACAGTTTCGTTGCCGCACAATTTGTTGTGTTGTATTGATTCACGATGATGGTGCATATACGGAACATGCGAGTAACGAGATTATTATGTGAGTAACGATTCGGTACTTCGAGTCAGGGGTTGTATTCGTTACTCAGTAACGAATACATACGGTTTGCTACAGCTCTAATGCACAGCAGTGACAACACATACACACTTACATGGTACATGTTTATCTGTAAAAATGCACTAATCGCGCGCTGTGATATTCAAACTCAACTTTTGAAAACACATTTCCATGTATGGCTGTAGCTGAGTGTGCAAAGACGCTTGATACAATTGGTTGCTGACAAGAGGTCCGGGTTCAATTACAATCAGACGGGAACATAAGATTATTATTTTTTCTTCTTAATTACGAAAAAGCATCTGTGCACTTCATAACGACATTTTTTATAACGTACATACTCAAATTTAAAACGAGTTGGGTTGGTGCTCTTTCATATGCGTATTTTTGAAATTTAGCACGTTTTTGATAATTCTAAAATTTTTTTTCCCTCAGTGTAACAAAACGTTACTTAGACAGACCAATACATTTTAAAGCAATCTTTAAACATAAAGTGAATTTCAAGTTCAAAGTTATTTGATAAAACCGCCTTAAGTCTGTTTATATTCTCAATATTTGTTTTTTTGTTTTTCGATACCGTCCCGGTTAATTTGGAACAGTTGTTAACATTACATTGACTATCGATAGTACTATCGATAGTAGCGCTTGAGACTATCGATAGCATTGCTGCAAACTATCAACAAGTAATGATAGATTTTTTCTTAAACATGATCGATGGTGGCACTATCGATAGCTTTACAACTCAATGGGCAGTATAGTAAACATAAAATTGTAGAACTACATAAGCATGTCGCATTTGTTATGTCCCAATCCTCATCTTGTAACTTGAATTATTCAAGAACTAATCCATTTATCATGAAATATTACTCATTTTGCTATTTGAATATCTGAATTGTATTAGTACAAATTAAAGTCCAGCGTAAGTGTATTTGCCGCATTTCGTTCAATAAGTACTCTTTTCACTCTAGTCCCAACACATTGTTACTTTTTTTCCTCATACATACACTACTTGACATTGAGAGAGTAAATACTGCTGCCAAAAGGGAGTAGCAAATCTGCTCTCTGTATACTTGCAGTACTGTAAGTACTTGCGTATTAAGTTTCATTTCTGGTTGTTAGCGTACTAGTTGATATCGTTTGCTGCTCTGGTCACCGAAATTGAAAGAATAAAGTTACCGAAATTGAAAGAATAAAGTTACAATATGGAAATTGACGATGAAAGGAAATGTTTACGGTCTTATTTATAGAAAATAACAAAGGTTTAAACAGTTGTGTAAAATGACATTTTTATAAAATTTTTGTATTTAAACAGCTTTTTAAACCTATATACATGAGTATGTATTTAAATTTTTATGAATAAGGCCGTTAATGTATTATTTCTGGTTTCTAATTTGGTATAAAACTATTTGCAGTCATTAACCAACGAATCAGTTGTCATAAACAACAACTTAAGCAATGCTACTATACGAAATAAAATTATTAGTGGCGAATTCAAAATTTCAAAAGTTATTGGAAAAAGTAAAGTTTGGGAAGTATTTGGATTTATTATAAATGACTCAAATGAAAACATTCCAAATATTGTGGCGTGTAAAAGCTGCTTCAATATATTTAAACACACCAAAAAATCGACTTCAAACTTGGTGAAACACAAATGCTTTGCTAACTATTCCGCAAAAAACGCCAGCGAAAACATAACAAAAGTGGACCCAAGTGCAGATCATAAAAAAGAAGTGTTAGAGATTGTAACGGAATGGGTTATTAAGAACTGCAGACCGTACCAAATAGTAGATGACTTTGGCCTTCAAAAACTTGTCGAGTATTTTATTGGCATTGTTGCAACATATGGACACAATGTAAACATGCAGAGCGCCGAAAGGCCGTTCAACCAAAAGTAGAACGCAAAGTTGAACAATGAAAACGCCTTTTTATGGCGAATATTTTAATATTTTTTTATATTTTGATAATTTTAACCATTCAATTTTTTTCGTGCAACATTGCGTGAGTTGAACGCAAAAGTTTCCTGAAGTTTCCTCGTGCGAAAGCCCTATTATATATGTATCTATGCACATACGTATCTATACACATATGTACATATTTATGCACATATATACATATCTATGCACATACATACATATCGAGCCCTAACCGCGAAAAAAATGTAACCGCCAAAAATCAAATTTTACAGGAGACGTTTTTTTGTTTTTTTCTTAATCCGTTTGGAAAATATCTTTGAAATTCTAAATTTAGTCTAAGCCAGGTTCAATACAAGTCATAGACTAATTTTTATCTTCATTTCACTTAATTTTTAGGCGAAATTAGTGAATTTGGCTCTTACGTTAATTTCGCTGTCACCATGTCAGGCTACTAGGCAAAAATTTGGCGCTTTTACGTTAATTGAATTTCCCAAAAAAACTTTGAGAAAACTTATTTTATTTTCTTTTTTGTACACATTGACATATCGATGGTCCTGTGCAATAACGACACAATTCAAAATTCAAAAAATAAAAATTGTCACTACTGTTAAGTGGCTCTTGTCTCTAATCCATTTCCATCCCTTACTAAAGTAAGCAGTAAGGATTGCTAAAGTAAGTACAAAAGGTTTTACATGAATTCGACAAGGATTAGACACATGTGCCACTTAACAGTAGTAACAGTTTTTATTATTTGAATTTTGAATTGTGTCGTTATTGCAAAGGACCATTGTAGTGTTAATACTATTTACTATTGTACTTTGTTCATTTTTGTACTTTGTTATTTTTGAAATTATTGAATTAACCCTCTATCGAGAATAACCGTTTACAGACGGTCATTCTTTTTTCTTCATTCACAACGTTATAGTAGGCCGTGTGTTTTCAACTTGTTCAAATTTGTTTGTTGTAAATATGTTGTTTATATGTAATGAAAGTCAATTTAGCACATGTCGATTCATTGCTTTGCAAAACGCATTCAAGTGCAGAAGTGAGTTGAATTTTTGCAAAAAAATTATTTCATAAATTTACGGTTTTCTAACGCGTGTGAACTTAGTTGTGTTTGGTGGACTGTTTTAAAAAAATTCTTTTTTTGAAGGTAAGTGAGTATATTTTACCCTCGTATGAAAAGTTGAGTGAAAACTTTTTAAAAAGTATGTTTTTTTCACCAAAAAATAATGACCGTTTGTAGACGGTTATTCCCACTTACGTGATATTTTTTGTATGCATTCAATAGTAAAAATATTCTGTTTTAGATAAATAAAGCGTTAGAAATTAGTTGTCCAAACCAAAATAAAATGCGCAATCTTAACAAGCTCTCCGATGATGAAGTTCAGGCGTTTATGGACGCAATGGAAACAGATATTTCCGATGAAAGCGATGGCGATTTTGAGAGTGATGACAGCATAACAGATGCGGATTTTTGCCTTGAAGATACTGGCCCCAACTTTGGCATTCAGCCATTTGAAGGAGGGACTCCGCAATCTGGGAAAATAGCACGATACGATCGAAAGATAAAATCGTATGTGGACGTGGATTGCCCACACATAATAAAAGAACACAACGCCCATATGGGTGGGGTCGACCTAATGGATGGGCTGATGGGCAGATACCACATTCGGTTGAAGACACGAAATGCAGCTACTCGTATTTTCTACCACTTACTGGATATGACGATGACGAATGCATATATTTTATATCACCGAATAAATCCATCTAAAGAAGCAAGGCAAGTGCTGCCTAATTTTCGCGAATCTGTTGCAGAAAGTCTGTCCAAATGCAAGCAAGGTTTGGTGGGTAGACCATCTGCAGGAATAGCAAAGCCTTCTTCTACAGGCACTGGAACGAAAGCCAAAATACCACGCGATGAGGATCGATATGATGGGTATGGACATAGCCCTGGAATGTCTGATTCTAAGGGGGAAAAAATATGCAAATTTTGCAAAACCTCGGATACACAAATATATTGCATGAAATGTGGACTGAATTTGCGCCTTACGCCAGCTAAGAACTGCATTCATGACTTTCACAAACCCACAAAATAATTTTTTTTTATATTATATGTCCTATACATATGTTTTATATTATTGATTTACTTTTATGAGATCATATCCTTAGTATATATTTACAAATATTGAATAAAATGTAACTTGAATTTGTGCCTCACGCCGGCGAAAAACTGCTTTTATGGCTTTATAATCCATCAAAATAATTAGTTATTTCTTTTTATATATTTTTTGCTAATTTTTCCACTTTTTGTTCACCTATAGTATATGTAATAAAAATGAGTCAATAAATTATTTTATGTTCGCAAGTGAAAAATTTGTACACTTTACTGGGAATAACCGTCTGTAGACGGTCATTCTGATTCTGCTCCTGGAGGATGAACCGTTGATGGAAAGGGAAAAGCGAGGTCAGATTTGTAATTTTCATGACCAATTTACACTAATATGAATTTTATGCCGATTTCTACCCAGTATTTCGATTTGGCCCGATAGAGGGTTAAGTTCTTTTTCAATTTATGTAAATCAAAAAGAAAATTTTTGATTACTTCAGAATTTTTTCTTCTTTGAAATATAAAATACGTTAAATTAAAAATAAGTTCATATTAAAATAAAATTTTTAAAAAATATAATTCTATAATTAACCCTCAAACCGCTAAATCTGTAAGAGTGAAAAATTAATAGTAAATAAATTTTTTTTAGCAAAATTATAGCAGAATGACCTTAAAAATATCTTCTAAAGTAAAATTAAATTTTCCGTTTAGTTGTTACACTAAAAAAAAGAAAGGATGCCTCAGGGCACTCATATCGGTTAAAGCCAAAAATAAAACACTGGTATAAAGGGAATTCATGAATGTGTTTCTTATTGAGCAATGTAAAATAATTTAAATGTTAAAGTAAAAAATACTTATTATTTATGATGGTAATCATAAAAACAGTTTTTGTTGCTTGAACAGCAAAGGTGGATATCACACTTTTGACAAATACACTGCGTTTGTGAAGTTTTGCACAATTTGCATTTTCTCTTGCCGCCATCTTTGCTCAGCCAAATTGGAAAATGATCAATTTCATCAAATCGCACGTCGTCAACTGGATGTTTCGCTTTCAGACCAATACTGATAGCTCCTGGCTTCGAGGTTGATGTCAGTGATGTAGATGGACAAGACGTTGGTTTTCGGCCAGATGCTCGTTTTTGCGTATATGCGACCAGACCGGAAGCAATCTCTTCGCGAAACTCGGGCAACTGCAATAATTTATCCTCCTCCACTGATACATTATTCGAATCATTCAGTCTTTCATTATGAATTCGTTGGTACAGTATAAAGGAATTCGTTGCTGCCATGTCAATAAAGTGATAAAATAATCTGGTCATTGCGTCTCGTGTTTTAGCGCGAATATGATAGCGACCCATTAATCTTATCGACACCGCCCATATGGCTATTGTATTCGTCAATTATTTGGGGACAGTCGACTTCAATATATTTTTTGCCTTTGCGATCATATCTTGTTGCCTTTTTTGCTTGAAAATTAGGATTTGCTCGTGCAAACGGTTCTATTCCAACATAAGTTGATGCAAATCGAACTGACTTATTGTCTTTCCACAAAACATTGCTGATCTCTACTCCATAGGCTATGCCCACAAATTCTGCCGAGAAACCTCTTGGCTTGTCCTTTACAATATTGTCGCATGGGAGCTTACAGTTGGAAATTCGATTTACCCGGATGGTTCCTAAGCTGTAAATGCCACGCGCACGCAAATAAACTAACAAGGGCAACGTAGTGTAGAAGTTATCAAAATAAATTATATGATGGACAAAATCGGTTACAGTTTGTGATAATCGGATAACCACATTTGCAGTACTCCCAAGATCGGGATTTCCTGGTAAAATTGTATTATCACCAGCGCCGTTATAAATTTCAAAGCGATATGCAAATCCATATGAATCGCACAACACAAATAATTTTATGCCCCATTTGTGCGGCTTGTTTGGCATGTATTGCCGAAGGTGGTGCCTCATTTTAGTGCTGCACATCTGCTCATCGACGCAGAGTGCCTGCTTTGGGATCGAGTCAAAACGTTTGTTGAGCAGATCGGAAAGAACTCTTATCCGAAACAAAGGATCGTAACCTGGTTGTCCTTTTTTGACTCTTTCACTTTCATTCCGGAACGACAAATACTTTTTCATTACCTCAAACCGTTTAAAGGTCATTGTGCTTTGAATTTGCTTGAATGAGTTTTTTTCCCCAGTAGCTCTCCAAGTTGGGATAACGGTAAATGGACATGTATATCAAAATACCAATATACTTGTAAAGTTCATAAATGTCTGTGTTAAATTTTGTATTTATATCTTCACATAGAGCTGCACGATTTGTTTCTTCGGAAATCATTGACATAATTTCTTTGTTGAAGAAATAGCAAAATATTTCCATTGGTGTTCGAAGTTTTTTGACATCACTTGGCAGCGAGGTGTCTCCTCTAAAAGCAACCTCATTAACATGCAATTTTAGTGACCGTTGGCGCCATATAATTTTTGAAAATTCTTGCGAGTTCTTAGATATTGATTCGATACCTTTAAAAAATAATATTTACCAAAAGACATATGTATATATACATACATATATACTTATTTATATACATGAGTATAATTGGAGGAAACGAATTTTACACCAAATACTTACTTTCACCAGTAAAACCACCAGCAGAGGGCATTATTGATGGACCTGCAGTTTCGATTGCAGGTAGCGGAGACCGAACTCTTTTTCTCGGATTTTTCGTATCCGAAGAGGAGGCACCCACATCAAGCTCTGTGGTTTTTTCTCCGCCTGCCAACGAAGTTTCCAGTGCACTGGTATTCAACGACATATCTAACGCGCCATCAATAAAGATATCACTGTCGTCTATATCTTTAATGCATTGTGATATAATGTGTTCGTCTTCTGGATCTATTCCTTCTGGCATATATTCTGGGTCTGCAATATCATCGTCGGAACTGAAATCGTTTTCTGCATCAGTGTCTATCGAATCCATTATTTCCTGCAATTGCTCCTCCGTCAACTCGGATAACTTTATCCGAGACGATCGTTTATAGACAGCATCTCCCATATCTATCAATCACTTTGGAAAAATAGAGAAAATGGGAGGAAAAAATAAAAGAAATCCACTACTGAGGAAATATCAGCCGAAATATTGAACTATGCTTTTTTACACCGGAACCGATAAGGATGCCCTGAGGCATCCTTCACTTTTTCATTCATAGCACACTAATTTCGATTTATTTACAGCCATTAAATATGCAAAGAGATATCATAATATCGTACCTTTTCAACAAAAATTGTTTCAAATCACTAAATTTTTATTTTGGTCAATGTTTTAGACAATAAAAAACAAAGAAATCACTGCAAAAGAATATTATGTCAACGAACACACTTCTCATACGCGACTGGCCATAAATGGAAAACGAAACTTTTGCGAGCATTCAAAGCTTCTAAGCAAAGAATGCCAAATTTCTGATGAAACTAATGGCAGTTATTTTAAACAAAAAATATATGCCCCTGTAGGGAAAATGAGATTTTAGTAATGGATGCCCTGAGGCACTCTTACCGGTTAGAGGGTTAAATACGCTGCAATTGGCGATCCTGCCAGGAGCAATATAAGAAATTACATTAAGCTGATATATTGATTTTGTACACTTGGTTTGTTGCTCCGCGGTACTAGTCCACAGATGATGAGATGTTACACCAAAATGTTGAAGTGCAATGCGTCGCAATAGTCAGCAGTGAAAAAGAGTAGCACCATTGCGAGCAGCTGGTATATTCCAACACGCACTACTACCACCACCGTTATCACCACCACT
Source organism: Rhagoletis pomonella (assembly GCF_013731165.1). NCBI lineage: Eukaryota > Metazoa > Arthropoda > Insecta > Diptera > Tephritidae > Rhagoletis > Rhagoletis pomonella. Next base: position 44,407 of record NW_023459275.1, on the reverse strand, counting down.
TGAATCACATCAGCCGCAATATCAGGAAGCAATATCCCCATTGCCTTTTGTTGAAGATCAGCAATCACAATTAGTAGAGCAACAACAGCAACAGCTTCAAACGCATTCAACGACACTAGCACAATTGCCGATACCATTGATGCATCTGCATTAGAAGCAGTCACTGGAGAAGCTATTTTAAGTGCTGATATTGCATCAACCAGTCAACAACAACCACCTAACCAGCAGCAGCAGCAGCAGCGTGCTCAAGATCAAGAACAGCAACCGGAAAGTTTGAGCGGTGCTCAATGCTCCTTTTTGAGCGTAATAGGAGAAGTTCCAGCTGGTAGTAGCGCATTAACAGAACGAAACAAAACATCTCCAACATCACTGCCATTGCTGCTGCAGGAGGAAGAAGACGAAGAAGCGGACACAGGCAACGAGGATAGAGCATCGAAGTAACCCGCAGCAGTAGCTGCATCAGCAGCGACCGCAGCAGTAGTGCTAACATCAACAACAATCATAGTTTTACTGGTGAGCTGTATTGTATAACTTTAGCGCTAGTTTTGTTGAAAATAATTAAATACAGAGTTTAATTGTTATTTATTAAATATTACATATATAATATTTAATTTTTTAATTGTAAACTTCCCTTTTCTGAGGTCTTTTGATATTTGCTCAAATTCAAATAATCAAAATGTTTCGTTCACCACAACATGATACACCTACATCTACACGAGATAATTTAAATGAAACTCTTATTGATTTACAAAATAGTATGTTTAACGAACAGTTAACAAATCCGTATGTCGATCGAAATAGTAATGAGATTTGTGCTACATCGGTCAAACTACCACAATTCTGGACAAGTTGTCCGGAAGCGTGGTTTATTCATGCGGAAATGCAGTTTAGTACCAAAAATATTACACAAGAAACAACAAAGTATGAACATACAATTACTGCACTTCCGCAAGAAGTTATAATAATGATTTTAGACTTTATTCAAAATCCGCCCGAAAATAATAAATTTACTGCACTTAAGAAAATTTTAATTGAAAGGCATTCATTAAGTGAGAATGCGAAATTAGACAACATTTTATCGGATACTGAAATGGGTGATCGTAAGCCCTCGGAATTTTATCGGTCACTTGTACTGCTTTCGGGTTCCATTTTAGTCAAGAAATTCTTAAGAAACTTTGGATGAGGAAGTTACCGAAGAACCTAAGCGTGATTTTAGCTAGTTCTAATTCAAGCAGTATTAGTGAATTGACGAAATTGGCTGATATTGTTTGGGAGGTTATCTGCAAAAGCGAGATAGCTTCAGTTAATGATTTTCAACATTCAAAAGGTGAAAATGCAGTCATGGCTAATTTGGTTAACACTACTTCTCTTATTTTTAAAAATTTTGAAAAACTTTCTTTGGAATTATGTGAAATGAGGAGGGAAATGAATCAAAATTATTCAAGGTCACGTTCAGTGAATAGGAATCGTTTTAGGAGCCCTTTTAGATATCGATCAAAATCACGCGACATTCCGAATTGGTTATGTAGATATCATTATAAATTTGGAAACAAGGCTAAAAAATGTGAACAACCATGTGCATTTTCGAAAAATAATAGTCCAACAAACTAAAGTCGTCCGTTGTTGCGGCGACAAACAACGGGAATTTGGACATTTCCCCACGTCGCCTTTTTATATTTGATAAAACAAACAAACTAAATTTTTTAATTGATAGCGGAGCAGAAATTTCGGTACTTCCAGTTTCTAAATTTTCGAATACTAGGAAATCTTCAGATATAATTTTAACGGCAGCTAACGGCTCAACTATTTTTACATACGGGAAGAAACTTTTGAATATTAATTTGGGTTTAAGGCGTGAGTTCCTTTTTACATTTTTGATTGCTGATATTGCGAAGCCGATTATAGGAGCTGATTTTTTGTGTAAATATGGACTTCTTATTGATATTAAAAACAAGTGTTTAGTAGATCCGTTAACAAATCTATCAGTTAATACAATTTCGTACTTTTGCAATGTCCCTCTTCCAAAAATTTTTTCAGTAGATGATCAATATACAAAATTATTGAAGGAATTTCCTTCCCTTATTTCTGAGTCAGATTACTCAAAACCGGTTAAGCATACAACGGTTCACAGACTTGTCACTGAAGGAAACCTTCCTTTTTCTAAGCCAAGGCGCTTATATCCTATCAAATTTAAAGTAGCTAAAACTGAATTAGATTTTTTGGTAAAAACAGGGATTTGTAGACCATCAAATTCATCGGTGGCATCTCCACTTCATTTAGTACCAAAGAAAGAAATTAATGACTGGCGTCCTTGTGGTGATTTTAGAAGACTTAATAATGTGACTGTACCGGATCGTTATCCTTTGCCTCATATTCACGATTTTAATATGAACCTTAGGAATAAAAATATATTTTCAAAGTTAGATTTAGTTAGAGCGTATCACCAAATTCCAATGGCAGAAGAAGACATTTTTAAAACGGCGATTACTACTCCTTTCGGTATGTTTGAGTTCACCCGAATGCCTTTCGGGCTGAGGAACTCAGCGCAAACGTTTCAGAGATTCATCAACGAAGTAGTAGGTAAATTAGATTTTGTTTTCGCATATATTGATGATCTACTGGTTGCAAGTGAGAGTGAAGAACAACATTTAAAGGATCTACGGGTACTTTTCGAACGTTTGTCTGAGTATGGTTTGAACGTCAAACCAAGCAAATGCATTTTTGGTGTTCCAAGTATAGATTTTTTAGGACATTGTTTATCTGAGGCAGGGATACAGCCTTCTGTAAACAGAGTAGAAGCGATTCGCAATTTTGAACGACCGAAGTCAATAAAACAAGCGCTAAAGTTTATTGGTATGGTTAACTATTACCATAGATATATTTCTAAATTAGCTGAGTTTACTGGAGTTATATATGATTTAATTAATAAAACAAGTAAAAAGCGAGACAAAATTTTGGTTTGGGATGACAAATCCATTAAAGCTTTTGAATGCATTAAAGAGAAGTTTGCATCTAAGATTTTGCTAAATCATTTTAGTAAAGATGCAAAATTGTCTTTAACGGTAGATGCATCCAATACAGCAATTGGTGGTGTCATACAGCAGCATTTCAATAATAAGTCTGAACCACTTGCGTTCTTTTCAAAGAAACTCTCTCCAGCAGAAATGAAATATAGTGCTTTTGACAGGGAACTTTTAGCAATTTATTTGAATATTAAACATTTTCGGTATTTATTAGAAGGAAGACAGTTTACGGTTTTTACTGACCACAAACCCTTGATTTTTGTTCTAAATTCCAAAACTGAGCGTAGTCCAAGACAGACAAGGCATCTTGAGTTTATTGCACAGTTTACTAGTGACATACAGTTTATTAAAGGACAGACCAACATTGTAGCTGACACGTTATCTCGTGCGTTTGAAATAGATGTGATTAAAAATTCAGAGCTTAATATCAAAATTTTACAGAGTGAACAGCAACAGGACAGTGAACTTAATAAACTTATTTCTGGACAAACGTTTCAAAATCTTAATTTAATTAAAATTCCTATTCTAAATTTTAATATTTGGTGTGAAGTGTCAGGAGAAAGTGGGTGAATTCCAAAACGTCAAAATACAAAGCATCAGTGTCTTTTATTTCTAAACAGCACTTGAAGAAAAGGTCTAATTTGCGCGACCTAGTTGAAAATTAGCATCTAACCTTGGTTGCGCACATTTGGAATTACAATCTACTGAGGTTTAGAAATAAAAGACACTGATGCTTTGTATTTTGACGTTTTGGAAAGCAGTCAGTCCTAGACCTTTCGTTCCAAATAATTTGCGCAGGACAGTGTTCAATATGTTACATGGAATTGCTCATCCTGGTACCAAGGCTACACGCCGATTAATTGTGAAGAAGTATTATTGGCCTTGTATGAACAAGGAGATAAACATATGGTCAAAAGGATGTATAAGTTGCCAGAAATCTAAAGTTTATCGTCACACAAAATCTCCTGTGAGCACAATTCCAATTCCGAAGAGCAGATTTGAACATATACATTTAGATATTGTTGGACCGCTTCCTGTTTCAAGAGGTTACCGCTACATTTTAACAATTATGGATAGATTTACTCGTTGGCCGGAAGCATATGCTGTAAAGGATATCTCTGCACAGAC
>NW_023459275.1:7793-30256 GCF_013731165.1 Rhagoletis pomonella | reverse complement strand
AAATGGAAACAAACAATAATTGTAATTTATTATAACAATAATTCGAATTTAAAACGGGCTATATAAAGAAAACCAGCCTATTGTCACTTCACTTTCCAATGGTGCTGATTGCTGCAAGAATTATTTAGCGATTTAGAGCATAATCAACACAATATATGCACATAAATATGTATTATTTCACAGATCTCAGGGTCAGCTTAAAAATACGTCACCAAAATTATATAAAATTTAAGTAGGAATTATTTTTATTTATAACGTAAAAGCGTTATCTGACCCAATCTGATAAGTATATTTCCCCTAAAGTTAACCCATTTTATATAATTTGTCTCTCGTGAAAATATATATTTTATTTAAAATTTTCAGATATGTACATATATTTAAAATTTTAGCTCTAATTTTTGTCTCCTTTTAATATTTAATTAGATACCTTAAGATTAAAATAAGCTTAAAACGAAACAGCACAGCAACCCTTTTCTGTTCATCTTGAGAACACAAAACCCTCTTTTGTTAAAATTCGGCGCTGCACAAAATCCTGGCTTTTATATTTTCCAACAAAATACCACTTCGCCATTCATTCGGGTCGTAGTTTTGCAACTTCGGGCCATTCGGTGTTGTATGCCATATTGGCTGCCATATTGTTCACACTGTCATCGCCATATTGAACACCCTGTCAACTATCTGTCAACCCTAAGATATCTCACTTGTATTCTTCCACAATGGGTTTGGTACGCATGCCCTCGAATTTGTTTTTTTGCGAAATTGACTTGCATGCGTTTGCATTTGATTTCATTGAGCGAAACGACAAATCAAAATGTCACGCAGAACAAAAATTGGAAATTGAGTTAGCTTCATACGCACTCCGTTCAATTTCGGTTGATCTCATACAAGTTGCATGTGCATGAGAAATTTTTGACAATAAATTGGCGGCGTGCGTGAATATTAGGTTAGCCTGTGAACGTTGTAAAACTAAGGTTGGTTATGAGTTCGTTCTCAGTTCGATATGCATATTGGATATCGAAGGTCATTTTCGAACGTTCGCCAAAATGTTTATGGGGCATAAACTGTCAAAATCTTTAAGAGTGTGTGCAAGGCGAATTAATATAAGGTGATAGCAGGAGTACAAAAACAAAAATGTACATGTATTTTGTTTTTGCTTTGGCGGCATAAACTGTCAAAATCTGTAAGAGTGTGTGTAGATATTCAAACAAAATTTTTCAATTTGATATCAGAAGCCGTGCGGCGAAACACATACACAAAATCAGCTGAGCTAGTAACACCACCTTATATAAATTCGCCTTGAGTGTGTGTAGAAATTCAAACAAAATTTTTCAATTTGATATCAAAAGCCGTGCGGCGAAACACATACACAAAATCAGCTGAACTAATAACACCACCTTATATAAATTCGCCTTGGTAGTTATATAGTGGCGCAGGTTGGATTTACGACTCTTCAAAAAGTTTTTATTAAGTACAATGTTCCAATTTTTAAATTCAAGTACAGCAACATTCAGTTTTACCATGAGTTTAATTTTCCCCGAACCGGTTCACTTTTCACTTTTGGTTTTCATGTACATATTTACTATGGGCGGAATTCAAGTTTTCGGGTGAATTTTTTTTCGGGCAAAACTCAGGATAATGCAGATTATTAAAAATTATTAACCTTAATATTCAACAATTTTTATTGAGCTCGAGGCCGTTTTTTAATGAAAATTTGTTGTGGAAGAGCAACAATAATTTGAAAAAATGGTAGAAGTGATAGCTATTTCGGAAATCACCACATTTCCTCATCAGACTTCTTTCAGTAGGGTTCAAACCGACGATCCCACTGACTCAGCCAGTTGCCTATGCACCGTGCTAAGTACGCCTTGTAAATTATCGTTTGCTTTTTACCACTATTTTCATTTTTGTTATGCCAACCAAATCAAGCGCAGCTATTCCGCTGCAATTAACTTGATCATATGGTTGTTGGTATTGTTGCTTTTTGCTAATAATTCTATTTTTAGAATGTTTAACTTTTAGGTGTGCTCGTCCTTAAGTTATTTGTTTTTGTTATTTTTTGGCCTTATAACAATTATATTCAACAATTTTTATTGAGCTCGAGGCCGTTTTTTAATGAAAATTTATTGTGGAAGAGCAACAATAATTTGAAAAAATGGTAGAAGTGATAGCTATTTCGGAAATCACCACATTTCCTCATCAGACTTCTTTCAGTAGGCTTCGAACCGACGATCCCACTGACTCAGCCAGTTGCCTATGCACCGTGCTAAGTACGCCTTGTAAATTATCGTTTGCTTTTTTCCACTATTTTCATTTTTCTTATGCCAACACAATCAAGCGCAGCTATTCCGCTGCAATTCACTTGATCATGTGGTTGTTGGTATTGTTGGTTTTTGCTACTAATTCTAATTTTAGAATGTTTAACTTTTAGGTGTGCTCATCCTTAAGTTATTTGTTTTTGATATTTTTTGGCCTTATAACAATTATATTCAACAATTTTTATTGAGCTCGAGGCCGTTTTTTAATGAAAATTTATTGTCATCCCGAAAAAGCCACAAAACTTGATTTTTCACAGCGGCCAATTTTAACGAAATTTTCATTTAAACTCGCTGTATCTCAGACGTTTGAGATTCGATTGATTTGAAATTTGTACACATTAGACATGTTTTAAATAAATATTAAGAAGTTCAGTCGGACTCATCTTCTTTAGAATAGAATCTAGTTTATTGTGTACAAATTGCAAATCTATCGATACACAAACGCCTGAGATATAGCGAGTTTAAATGAAAATTTCACAAAAATTTTCCGCAATGAAAAATCCGATTTTGCGGCTTTTTCGAAATACAGGCATGAGTAAAAATTTGGTTAAAATTAACTGTAAATGTATTTTTGAATAAACTATCAATTACAATTGGTTTGAAATCGCTACACTTCATTTCAATTTTATGTTTTTTTACGCTGCTTGTTGTTTTCGCTGTTGTTGTCGCCCAATTTTACGAGAAAAGAATAACGGACCTGCGCATTGCGCAATCTCTTATATATAAACCTTGGAATTGAAAGCTATTTCGGCAATCACCACATTTCCTCATCAGACTTCTTTCAGCAGGCTTCGAACCGACGATCCCACTGACTCAGCCAGTTGCCTACGCACCGTGCTAAGTACGCCTTGTAAATTATCGTTTGCTTTTTTCCACTATTTTCATTTTTGTTATGCCAACACAATCAAGCGCAGCTATTCCGCTGCAATTCACTTCATCATGCGGTTGTTGGTATTGTTGGTTTTTGCTAATAATTCTAATTTTAGAATGTTTAAGTTTTAGGTGTGCTCGTCCTTAAGTTATTTGTTTTTGTTATTTTTTGGCCTTATAACAATTATATTCAACAATTTTTTTGAGCTCGAGGCTGCTTTTTAATGAAAATTTATTGTGGAAGAGCAACAATAATTTGAAAAAATGGTAGAAGTGATAGCTAATTCGGAAATCACCACATTTCCTCATCAGACTTCTTTCAGTAGGATTCGAACCGACGATCCCATTGACTCAGCCAGTTGCCTACGCACCGTGCTAAGTACGCCTTATAAATTATCGTTTGCTTTTTTCCACTATTTTCATTTTTGTTATGCCAACACAATGAAGCGCAGCTATTCCGCTGCAATTCACTTGATCATGTGGTTGTTTGTATTGTTGGTTTTTGCTAATAATTCTATTTTTTTGAATGTTTAACTTTTAGGTGTGCTCGTCCTTAAATTATTTGTTTTTGTTATTTTTTTGTTGGTACTGTTGGTTTTTGCTAATAATTCTACTTTTTAGAATGTTTAACTTTTAGGTGTGCTCGTCCTTAAGTGTGGAATAGTGGAAAAAAGCAAACGATAATTTACAAGGCGTACTTAGCACGGTCCATAGGCACCTGGCTGAGTCGGAGGGATCGTCGGTTCGAAGCCTACTGAGAGAAGTCTGATGAGGAAATGTGGTGATTTCCGAAATAGCTATCACTTCTACCATTTTTTCAAATTATTGTTGCTCTTCCACAATAAATTTTCATTAAAAACGGCCTCGAGCTCAATAAAAATTGTTGAATATAATTGTTATAAGGCCAAAAAATAACAAAAACAATTTATTAACCTTTGCATTTTTTATTTACCTAAATAAGCCTAATTTACCAACCTAAATTATTTCTTAAAAATACGTGACATCCGCATTTGCATCCGCATCCACGTATGTTAGCTTTTAAACATTCGCATACGCATTCGCATCCGTGGATGTCTAAAATTCCACATTCGCAACATCCCTAATGTGTACCACATCTGGTAATGTAACCAACGCAATAGGGTGAGTCAACGTGACAGCAAAAAAGATGTAACTGCAAAAAACAATACTTACGCTACAGCAAGATCAAAAAACAAGACCAAGTTTTAAACTTAACAATTGAGTAATAAAGCAAAATAGTACACATAGGTAGTCACCCAGTTACATTTGACAAAAAGTAGTACATGAACAAGTTAAATGGACGGATTTGTAAGTATACAATTTTGAAAGTGCCGAGCGTCGCGGCGCACTATGGGCAATATGAGGCATTTGCTGATCAAGAATCTGTAACTTTTTTGTTTTTAAAGTTATGATCATGAAATTTTGCGTGTAGATGGTGTAAACCAGATAATTTAAACCATGCATTTTTAATTTTTGTATCTCATTTGATTCCCGAGATATAGACCCATATGTGGACTTGGAAAAGTACACTTTCTGATCAAATGGAAAGAAGATATTGGAATATTGGTATTAAACGATTGTTTTTATAAAATATTATTTCAGGTATATTTATATTTTTTAGATAGATTACCCTTTATTTAAAAAATATATATATTAAAAAAATTTTACTGAACTATTGCATTATAGTAGGCGCCATAAGAAAAGCATATAAAAACACCCTAATAAAAAAATTTTCAAAAGTATACCAAATTGATCTTTGAAAAAAGCGTATCGTTTTCTAAAAATTATTGTCTAAAAGTAGTATATGTTTTACATATTAAAAATACATTTATCAAAATGCTTCATTTATTTGCGGTTTCAATTGCTTCACAATCTGGAATGAATTCACTTATTTTCACAAGGCCTAGAGCATCTTCGGCAAGTTCTTTGGTAATTCTTGCGTATGGCTCACGAATGCTTGTTATGTATGGATCTGATGTATACAATAATGTACGGAAGATATCTTCGTTTGTCGCCAATCTTGAGTGTTTTCTTGCGTGATGTAGCCTAAATTTCTTGTAGTCTTTGTTGCGGGACTCTTGTGCGTCATCTGAAAGTTGTCCGATTAGTAATACAGCAAAATGTTTTATAACACTCTCTCCATGGATCAGTAGCTTGTACACCGAGGATGGCATATAATACTAGTTGTATTTGTTGCCATATATTCTTGCTGTTTCCAATGCATAAACGCCAAACTTTTCAGCATCAGTCATAACACCCGAAGATGAAGTTTGTAGAATGATATACAGTCTGCAGAGCTGTGTAATGATTGAATGAATTGAGTGTGCATTCTCATTTTTGTCGTTTCAAAAATGTGATTGTTTGATTTAAAAAATTTAACAACCACTCTTTAGATTGGTTACAAATTGTAAACACAAAATATGTAGTGTGTTATGGAATGGTTGACACCCATTCACATAGAGAATGTGAATGCAAAAAAAAACTCAATCATGTATGATTGGACGTTTATGGGAATGCAATCTGTCATTATAATTCAGTACTAATACTATTTGTTGTAACAGGGTTGAAATTTTTGTACTCAAAATGTGAAACCAGAAGATTGCCATCTCCCTTAAAATAAGTAAACAAATAAATATTTGGTTCTAAAATATTTTTCTAAGTGTTTGGCCGAACTCCTGCTCAAACTGGAGGCATGAGTTCTGATTTGATAAGAAGAGTTTTCAAGGCAGAAATATACTCGAAGGTTTGCCATTGTGTGCCGAAGGACGACTGCTATTTTGGGTTATGATCTGACTAGGTATTTAACCATGGTCCTATGGAGTGGAAGTACGCACACGTAATCACATGCCGCCGTAAGTACATGCTATACATATCGTCGTTTAAAGTACAAAACCGCTTATCAAGAAAATGCAAAACCGCGTAATTGCATAAATTATTTTCTAGAGAGTAAAGTCACCCATATTTCAAAATGGTTATCTTTTTTATAAAGCAAACGTATTTCTGGCTAGTATATTTCAGGACGAATGGATAAGAATTGAGCCAAGAGCTTTTGTGAGCAAATCCAATTTTTGGCAGCCAATGTCAGTCACACGGTTTTGCAGAATGACGATACGCGGTTTTGTACTTTAAACGACGATATATATGTACACATATTAGATTATTTATTCTCAAAATGCATGAAAACTATAGTATACTTGCAAGCAATTAATAAAATTTTGTGATAACCGGTTTTACAAATGTATTTGCACCTCAAATTTGTATTTTAATAAAGTATTGATTAGATAAATTATTATTGTAAATTATTATTTTAATAAATAGATATAAAGATATTTATACTTGGCAACTCTTGGACTTTTCTTCATTTGTAACAAATGACAGATGTAAACAAAATAAAAAAATAATTGTATTTTTACAAATTTGAAGCAAACGGGCGTTCTTTAAAAAAAAAAATGTAGTTAGGGATCGAATTGCGCATATTTTTTTTACAATATTAAGTGCCCACAAGAAGTGTTAAACCACTAAATAGCTTAAAAACCTCTTTCAAAAATTCGAAACGAGAGTGAAGTGCAGTGTTCAGTTGTGATCAATGTGTGAATTTGTGCGTGTGTAATTAATGTTTTACTTATTTGAAGAAATGTCGCCCGTTGTATAAAAAAAGCAAACCAAGACCCCCGCTTTCCACTGGTGGTTACATAATACTTGAATAGCTTCTTAATTAACATGTGTTTGTTTTGAGCACGCACGGCCAGTTAAACAGGCATGTCTGAATCGACTACCTTCATCATTCTTAGCTATTTGATTTTTATTGTTATGTGTTGCAAACAGACATTTTAGGAACTAAATAGGTTCTAAAATCTCTGTACACAAGCGCACTTATTTTTAACAGTTTCCAGTTTATGTAATAGTAATCAAAACAGCTTTTATTTATTTTATGTATTATGTGATTTCTGGAAGCGTCGAATACAAAAAAGGGCTGTGACTGGGCTTATGTAATTTGAAATTGTATTGTACTAATAATAATAGAAAGGCGCTTACATATCGACACAACTAAAAATTTCATATATTTCAGTAGAGCCAATTAAAGATTTTTTGTTTCGTAATTTAGCAATAATATGTCTTGGAACGTAATTATTCCGGATTATATGCAGTCATACTGTAAGCTTTCAAATTATGTATTTTTCTAAACCTGAAATTTTGAATTGCGCCGTTATTGCAGAGGACCATCGACATATGTTAGTGTTTGGCCGAGCTACTCTTCCAATTGTGGCATGCGCCTTGATGTTGTCGCACAAAAGGGAGGGACCTACAGTTTCACGCCGACTCCTGCCGGGGGCCGACCACTATTACAAAAAACATTTTCTTTTATTTTGTTGGCCGGAACTGGGCTCGGACGCTCACCCTGCGGAATGGTAGTGCGCACTTCTAACCACTACACCACAGCGATCGCTTAATTAATTTTAATCATTAATCGCGATTAAGAATTTATTCGTTAATTTTTAGTCATTCATAGACTAACATTTTGTCGACAATACTCGCATAAGATAGTCCCAAATTTTCACAAAAGAGAAAAGTGATTTTCTCCAAACTTTTGAATGACGTCTTGACTGAACTTACTAATTCGGAATTTGTACTATTACTTATAGAGTAGGCTATTCATAAAGTCTAGGTAATGAAATACAAATTTTTCTATTATAAGTTCCATGAATATAAGGAGACTTTTATTGTTTAATTTATTTTTTGCACTTAAACTTGTATCTTGAACTTCTTTTTCCAAAAAGTGAGGATGTCAAAATTTCAATAGATATCGGATGTACGGTAATTTTCCAAAGAGATCTCCTAATAGATAAGTTCATGAAAATTATTCCAAACGAAAACTTAAAATTGATAAAAATAAAATAATAACTAAATTTAGCTAATTTATATTAGAGGTTTGAAGTTTATCCCACTGTAAGTATGAAATCTTCAGCCTGACAATTAAGAAGATTGTCTTGAGGTGTTTGAAGATGGTTGCGACCTGTTTGAAACTAAATTTATTTATAATAATCATATTTTGGCCTTGACACTTTTGCTAGGTTTTGGCCGAGCTTCTCCTCCGATTTGTAGCGTGCGCCTTTGCTGTCACACAAATGGGAGGGACCTACAAACTTACGCCGACGCCGAACGGCGATACAATTTTTATGATGAGCTATTTTTTTTTATTAAAGACACTAAGATTTTTAAAATATTTTCACTAAAATTTTATCAACCTAAATGTAAAGCTTATGCGAAGTAGTTATCAAATTTAATGTAAATTTTAAGCATTTTCAAGATAAAACATGAATTATATTTAAAACGTAAATGTTAATACAACTGTTTTATATATAATCCCAAACATATGATATAAAATTGAGCAATTGTCAAAAATCTTCCTTTTTATCAAAAAGTTATTTACCAGGGTGTCTTTGAACTAATGATTGGTACTGAGTTAAAGAATGCACACACATAAGAGGTTGCAGCCTTTTCAATACTCATTCAGTGTTAAACCTTTTTTTGATTGGGCATTGGTTTTTTCAATCTTGCTATGAATATGTTGATGTGTGAATTCATAACTGCTTTGAGAGAATGGAAAATTCAAAAATTTTAAACCTCAATCCTGAGCGAAGAATAAGTAATGAAAACTGGATAGAAAAAATTGGTGATTTAAAATTGAAAATGATTTCACACTTACACAGCTCCGACAGTCTGTGTATCAGCACCTCATCAACTCCAGTTATTTCAGCAGAACAAATGGCGTTCGAAAAAATCTTCTTGCTGTATTTCCATCATTGCAGTTGCCACTTACTTGCCGTAGCTTATCTATGATTAATCCCAGCTTTTCTCGAAAAAGTCTTTGCACCGCAGTTTTCTTTTCTTCTTTTGCCCTTTTGTGTACTTCATTTGTAGCAAACCATTTTTTAAAAGGTTATATGATATGTGCAAAACTATCTTCATGCATCTAATCCAGGCATGTAATGTTGATAATCCATAACAGAAACAACTTTCGTCTTCAGGTCTGACCGCGACTTTCTCTAAATAGTACACGTAAAGCTGGAATCTGTGCCTGTGAATACCTGGGTAACTTTTCCATCGACCATTGTAAGGAAAAGTTCATACTTGACCTGTAGTACTTCACCAACTGTTCAAATCAAAAACGGATGTAATTCATCAATTTGGGACTGTATGTTATCCACAACAGACTTTGTTTTCATGGGGGTTTCCTTTGAAAACTCTATTGAAATTGGTCTACAAATTCTTACAGATGAAGGCACGGGATTTTGCCAGATAATAGAACCAGATGCTTCATCAATTAATTTCAAAAGAACACAAGAAGCAATGAACAGATTTAAGTCTGAAATCAACTCAGACTCCTCTGGAAGTTGTTTTTTGTACTCCCTTTGTCCAGATGAGTCGTCACATCCCCACTTGCTATATAAAACTAAGGTTTTTAGTCCTGATGTATTCACGGAGTTTTTCAATAAAATTCTCGTAGCCGTGTGGTTCATTAAATGTTGCAAAGATGTTATTTTTGCAGGTTGTTGGTTATTTCCACTGGTGAAACAGGTAGGCAGCATATTTGTTTACATCTCTGTATTTTGTAATATGACGGCAGCAGAAAACATTTCCTTTCATTCGTTAGGTCCCTCAGGTACAAATACTGCGCTTTGGTAAGATCTAGATTAATATAAGCGCTTAAAGCTTCTTCGTCTGATAATATTTCAGCATTACATGACTCAAACGATTATAAGACAGTTTTCTTCTATTCGGTATCTGCCGTCCTTATAGCTTCCACAATATTAGCTGCAACTCTTTCACCCATAAATTGCAGTCTTTGCAAATGTGCTTAATATATGTGCTGAAATCCGTATCTTCTCAAAAGTGTAGTGTTTTTGCGCCTTTTACTTGGTTCTGAAGAAATTTCATAGGAGGTATATGGTCTTCCTCGCTTTCCAGAAGATGTAGAAGCCGTAGAGAAAGCTGCATCGTCTTCAGTCATGGAAACCGGCAAACTCACCGAATGCTCTCCATCAAGCCAATCGCTATTTTCTTTAAGAAATCGATCCTTTTTGCGTTGAGCCTTAATCCAATGCGTATTGCATTGCCATAATAACTTTTTTTTTTAAACATTTATTACAAATTCTGCGTTGACCTCGGAAACTTGATATTTTCCCTTAAAAATGTGGATCAGCCCGACTCATTTCTTCCGTCCTCTATATAAAAAAGCAATAGCGGACGTTTTGGAAACTTTAAAGAACTCACTGCTTCAAATTTATTGCTTCTCGAAAACAAGCTTCTTTATTGTAAATATGTAGTTCCGAACTTTTTGAGAAAACGCAGTAAACTGCCCGTATCAGCATGCAGATCTTTCTTAGCCATTGTGAATTGCAGGTACCAATAAACGAAAACGAGCGTCCCTATTCTAAATGTATTCCTTACCCATTGTGGGTACTGGAACTGTGGAAAATTAGTATTGGTACCTGCAATTCACAATGATTAAAAAACATCTGCATGCTGATACGGGCAGTTTACTGCATATTCCCCAACAATTCGGTGTGAATTGCAGGTATCAATATTAATTTTATGCAGTTGGAGGACCTAGTAGGTAATCGTACATACTTATATTTAGCGGTCAAGTAAATCCTTAAAAGTAGGCAGCTAACTTTTTTATCGAGAGTAAATTCGTGTTTTTTGTTGGGTTTAAAGATTTATTATTTATACGGTTAAAAGCCCAGTGATACTAGTAGCGGCTGAAATCCCGTATTCTCACGTAGTGTCACTTAAAACATCATAACTTCAAATGGCGCAAACTTGCGCAAACTTTTTTTTGTGTAGTAGGAGGATTTTTCATGCTTTTAATGAATTGAAATTCAAAACATAAACAAGCGGCGAAAACCTTCGAATCCTTCATCGGAATTAAAAAAACGAAACAAAATGTGTGTTTTATTACAGAAGCTATTGCTGCACCTGTTATGTCAAAATAAAATATTTATGTAACTCAAGTCCGCATTTCCTAGTAGGTCCTTGCTAGGAAAAAATTCCCAGACTGCGAATCTGAACATTACTGCGTTGCGAGTAAAAATTTCAACAATTTGAATATGTCAACTTCACTATATTTTATTAAATAAACACACAAAAAATCATTCGATCATTAAAGCACGCTTTATTCCCTAAAGAATGATACCAAACACTTATGTTATTTAAACCTTTTCAAAAATGCATTTATGATCAGCCTTTGTACTATCTCGATCCATAGTACGGCGTCGCGCTCGCGTCCCTCCCATCTTTTCGCAATTATGAACTGGTAGCATTATAACCGTTAAGAAAAACAAGTAATTTATAAATGACATATATCTATATATTTCATGATTTAATGATCGGATCTAAACCAAATTAGTATGGGACCACCTATGAGACACTACCTTTCCGTTGCAAAAAGAATTATCTGTTGACGTAGTCCAAAGTTATGGGGTAACATACATAAAAAAATAAATAAATAAAAAATATTCCGACGAACGTATAACCTCCTCCTTTTTTGGAAGTCGGTTAAAGAATAATAATAAAATGACACTAGTTCACTTCTGAAACTGCTTATTAATGCCCAAGTAATGGGAATTATTGCGTACGGTGTTATTGCATGCACCCCACCCATGGTGGAATTATACCAAGTGAAGTAATATTAGAGTGAGAAGAAAGATTATGACACTGCCTTATTGGAAAATTTGCGTATAAAATGTGACTACATATGTATAATGCTTGAAACACAATTACCGGCGAACGGCAAATTTCACCCAGCAGAGCGATGCCGACGACCAACTTTCGCCCAGCTAATTCGCTTACTGAAACACAAATAGAGCGGTATCGAGCGGTTCGAATGCTGTCAGCTGATAAGGTGACCATGTTTCAAGAAGGAAGCTTTTACAACGAAGAGGGAAAATACCAGCAAGAAGAAGTTTACAATATAGAAATAGTCTTTAAATATACCTACTAGTAAACTTACGTTTTACTAGATTAATCTCTGATAGAAAAATATAGGGTATATTATTTTACTTTTAAACAAAAATTACGATAACTTTTAAAGTATGGTCATCATGGCCTTTTTTTGTCGTTGCCGTTGACCGCGGCGATAGAAATAAATCTATCGTCGCGAACAGTCGTCGAGCAAACTTCGTCGTTTGCTTTGGTTGTGCGCGTTCTCATATAAATCAGTGTGTTTTAATTATTTCGGCGAACATTCGCGACGAAAAATTTGCCGTTCGCCGGTGTTGTGCTTCAGCTTTAAGGCAGCAGAATCTCAGAAAATAAGGCGAGAAAGCTGTTTAATTATTTTGCCATTCGTCCAGCCTGCTTGCGCGGAATATTCGTTCAAATTTAGAAGTCTGAGATTAGGTAAAATGCTCGTTCCGTCTTCGTAAACGAAATCCACAGTTCGGATGTAGCAAGTGATGATAATGCAGAAATTTTAACTGAACATATGCTGCGAACAGGTATAGGCCTTTCGCACGAGGCGATTTTTCAGGCAACAAAAGTTGAATGCGGAGTTGAATGAGAAGTTGAAAGTGAAAAAGTTGCCATCCCTATTCAGACGAGGCGATTTTCGATTCAACTCGAATTGTTGTTTACATTATTTAAAATGAGTTTAAATCGCCAAATTTTATCAATTGGCGTAAATTTGGTAAGCCAAGCGTTGGTATAAGTGCTTTTAGCGAAGCTGAAAGATAAAATAAGAGTAAAAAAGTAAAAAAGAAAAAAAATATGTATACACAACAGTGTTGGCATTTTTTGGTACAATTGTACTTCTTTGATACAATTTCATTTACAATATACTTTCCTACTACGCAGTACTTTTTAATACAATTTTGTAATGAATACTAAAAATATACTGCTCTGAAAATTCACAGCAAGAAATTCTTTGTATTCTCTTTTGTTCGCCAGTTCGTATTTACCTTTGTAAGTTTTGAAAAATGGCTTGAACGAACCAGTATAATACAGCCTAGGCAAATTTTTAAAGAAACTTTTCGATACTAAGTTTTATTAAAACAAAATGTCGAAGTCAACTTCATATAGAAAGAAAGTCTTCGTTAGTTATAAGAAGAGATTTTCTTAAATATAATACCTTTACGGCACTCACATATTGAGAAGATTTACTATTTATTTTATTATTCTTTAATTTTAACTATCTGTTTATAAAATATAATGTATTCTTTAAGAAAAACTGTATAAACCCAAGATTAAATCTATGCGAAACATCCAAAAACCAACATACTTTCGTAAAAATTTCAAGCTTTATCAATATTCTTTAGTTTTTAGCCCATTCAATTTTAGTATAATAAAGTGCAAGTTTAAAGTAGCTGGGACTTACCGTTGAACTTGGCATTTTTTTTTGTCGACGATGTCAGTCATTTTCTTCCATACGAAGTGTGTTCGACGATATTTTTATATGGAGAAAATTAGTAACACCTTCATCAAAGAAATCTTAAAAAACTTACTTATATTAAAACTTAATTGCTAAAAAACCGCACACTCAAAATAAATCTAGGAAATCGAATTAAAAGGCTCGAAATTTTTACGAAAGTGTGTTGGTTTTTTTTTAATGTTGCACAAAGTTTGGACCTTGGATTTGTACGGCTTTTCTTAAAATATAAACCGTATTTTAACAAAAAATAATTAAAATTTAATAATATAAAGATAAATGGTCAAATCTTGTCGTAAAGTTTTGATAAGTACGTGAAATGCTATAAAAATGTCAAATTTTAGTACTGAATCCAAAGAAAATGTCTCTTTTATCCATTAATATCAACTTAAATATGCTTTTTGTTAAGATGTATACCTGAAAATGTGTGCATACATATTTGCGTTAAATGCAGTACATGTGCACGTGGAATCAATTTGTAAAAGTGTAAAATACGTAAACGTATGTACATAAACAATAAAACTTTCTCATGAATACCATAAAATCATTGGTCTTGAAGGGAATGTACTAAGAAAATATATGATTTCGTACTGAAGGAACGATTTCATTTCCCAACACTGATACAGAATGCAAAGAAACACAGGGTTGCAAGGAAAAAAAGTTGAACGATCTCAAAGTTGGCTGGCGACCAACTTTGTTGAAAGCGATTAGTTGAAAGGCCGTTCGGACGAGGCGATTTTTGCTTTCAACTAAAAGTTGCCTGAAAAATCGCCTCGTGCGAAAGCCCTAGAACGGCAACTTTTGTTTGTTCCATTCCATGGCTGAATTATACCAGGTGAATTGCCTTTAAAATTTGACTATAAGGCAGCCGAATGTCAAAAAATAAAGCGAGAAAGATGTTTTATTACTTCACCTGTTTATTGCGCCATGGTCCCATGCAAACACTTTAAGGGTTTCCTGCAATGTTTTGAACATATTAAAAAGCATGTAGACAAAATTCATACAAAACGCAATGTCCAATTTGCCGAGCAGTTAGACGCTTTCCCTATATTTTGTTAGACTTTTCATAAGTAAAAATATTTGTTTAATTGTATTTTTGGAATAAACAGAGTTCTTTTTCCTTCTGTCAGTAAACTGTTTTTGTTCCAAATAACTAGTATAAATGTGCAATGGGAAATAAGGCAAAATTTGTTTTATTTCCAACATTTGTGGGAAATAAAGCAAATCTCAGATTTTGGTATTATTTCCCATTTAAAAGTGAAATAAAGCAAATTTTGCGTTATTTCCGTTTGTGTTATTATGAAAATGACTATCTGAACGCTCGGAGCGCTGCCACCGAGGAAAAATGAGAAATGAGACAATTTTTAAAGATCATTAAAGATTTTTAGATTTATCGTTGGGAAAACGAACGCCATAATTTGTACCTACACGGTTAAAAATTTCGGTTTTAATTTAAAACTTTTTGGACTACATATATGTCCAAACTAAATTTAGTTTCAAATACAAACCTTCCAAGTTTAAAAAAGTGAGCACACATATTGGCAAAATATACAACTTCGAAACTCTTTTTAATACAGTTTTAAATTTTGCTACTGGCATAATGACAGAGCACGGTAGATAATTCGAATTTCGAAAAATCGCACGTTACAAAGAATCTGGACTACTAACGGACAGGGTGGCGATACTGTTACCCAGCTTTTTTATGAAAGGTCCTTTATAGATTTTGCGAAAAAAGTATTTTATTGTTAATTTTCCACAGACTTTACTTTAAGTTTAGTAATTTATTTTTTGATTTTAACCTTTATTTGGGTTTACCAGGGGTAAACACTTTGAAAGTAAAGCGCTTTCGGCAAGCAAGTGTTCTAAATCTCCTGTAACTATAGGCTAATTTCGTCCTTTTTGAAATCCTTATACGAAGTCTAAGAAAAAATACACCTTAAAAAGACGTTCCGCATGTACTTATCTCCCAAAGTTTACACTGCTGGAAAATACAAATAAGGATTAAAATTTGAAAACCAATTAACACAATTTAAGTAAAATCTGTGGGAATCTAAAAATAAAATTCTTTCTTAGCAAAATCTATAAAGGAATCTTATATTTAAAAAAAAACTGTGTAACAGTTATTCGTCGCCACGGTGTTTAATATTTACAAGGTAGGTTGAACTTGCGCACCTCAAGTGGACGCGTTAATAAGCTGCTCTTGGACTGCCGGGAAAAAATCAAAGTAAGCCATAGTGCATATCCGAGAGAAATACGTATTCCGCGAGATAAACAACCCGTGTGTAGTATACCTGTCTGTGATAGTGACGCTTTTGATGGAGGTAATATATTTCCGCGATCTTGTGTTTTGTTTTCTAACAAAAAAAAAAAACAGTGATTAGTGGCCGAATAAAAAACCCAATCTCATTGTGAGAGAGGCCAACAAAAAGTATCTCTTTAGTAAAAGAGCGAACGAGACATATAGTGCGTAGCGAAACAAGCGTAGGGTAAGTGCGGAAAGAACGTTGTTTGTAAGGTGAAAAAGCTAGGTTCTACACTTAAAAGCTAAGCAAATTCAACTAGCAAAGACACGAACCCATACAGTGAATGAGCTTTTTTTCAGTGGAGGGCCGCGTATTGAACGTGGGGAAATGGACAACATAAGTCCATTTGCACGGAGCGCACGTAGGCCGATCAACCACGGATTCCGCACCAACAAGCGATAGCATGGTTCGTACTAGTGTATACAATAAGGTAGAGCCTATCCGCTCTTGAGCGGTTGAGGGAGAAAACAGCAGTGCCCCTCAGACTTACCCACTGAGGCAAGTGTTGATGCCCTTAATATGTTGGGTACCAAAATCCAAGAGCTAGCAAAAATTATGGTATTGCAACGGCACGTAAATCAGTAACTGAGAAACGTCATTTCAGCGATGTCTGACCTACAGCAGCAGGTGAAAGAGGGGGAAAAGTCATCATTGGAGATGATACCTATGAGAAAAGGTGTGGGGAAAGCCACACAAACAATTGAGTCGCAACGATCCAGTAGCAAGGGTAAGCGGGCGAGACGGCCACTCTATCCCTTATAGCTCCCCACAATAACAAAAAAAGAAGCGTACGAGAAACGTTTCTCCACGAGAACTCAGTTCCCGTGGGGAAGATGCATGTCCATCTGAGGCAAGCAACCTGCAAAAAAAAGAACAAACAACCAAGCGAGGAAGACAATGAATGGATAGAGGTGCGAAGAGCAAGGCGAACAGAAAAAACTCGAAAGACTGCATCATACTCGGAGATGGTGCGCCGGGATGGTAGTAGCAAAAGCCAGGTTAGACCTAAACCTGATGCTGTTGTCATATCAAAGAAAGGAGAAGGGTCGTACGCCGATATTTTAAACAGGATCAAGGTGCAACCAAGCCTAGAAGATCTAGGGAAAGCAGTGACAAAAATTAGAAAAACACAAAAAGGCGAGATACTGCAGCAATTGAATGCAGCAGGAGAAGCAGACAACATGCGCTATCAGGAGATGGTTGAAATAGTGCAGGGCAATGAAGCGGAAGTTAGAGCGCTCACACACGAAGTAACTGTCGAGTGCAGGGACCTCGATGAAATTACCACACGCAAAGACGAAAACCAGGAAAATCGATTCTGCTTTCCAAAAAATGGCACTTCTTCCATTTTATTTTTAGCTTATACTTGGCTGCTACTTCTAATACTTGCTTCAGCTTTTTGATACATTCGTCTATCGTTTGCGTGTAGATAATTATGTCATCCATGTATAGCTGGATCACATCTTGGGTGATTAGATCATGGAAAATGCAGTCAATAAACTTCATAAATGCAGCAGGGGAATTACAGAATCCAAACGGGGCTTTATTAAATTCGTATAGATCTTGCTTGGTTATGAACGCAGTGAATTTTCGACTCGATTCCACAATGGGCACGTGGAAAAGCTATTCTCAAGATCCATGACAACAAAAACTTTCGCAGCTTGGAGCTTATTCAGTACTTTATCGATGAGTGGCACTGGGAGACAATCTTTAAGACCATGCCATTTAGTTGCCGAAAATCTACGTATATCCTGTATGTTCCGTCTTTTTTTAACGATGACCACCCTACTTGCGAAGCTGGACGTCGATTTTCTCACGACACCATTTTTTAGCCATTCGTCAACTTGAGTTTTTATTGCCTCATCTTCAACCGGCGGATGACGACTTGGCTGATGATGAAATAGTTTAATTTCACCATCAGGGACAATTTTGAGAAACATGGGACACTCAACATCCGCTTCACTCGGTTTGTAGTCGTTGATTAATGATTGAATTAATGGCTTGAACCTCAAAGGTGCGTTAACTTCTATTTCGTGCACAGCGACATTATAAACGGTGAGCTCATTCCCCATACCATAGCCCGTCTGCGATGACAATTTAGTAAACTTAAAACCATTTTCGTCCAGCCTCAAACACAACTTAGACGCGAAATCATAGCCTAGCAAAGCGTCGAATTGGACTGCATCACCGGGTACAACTAAAAATTAATGCTGGGTCTAAATACCGTCAACTTGAACAGTGCCCACGAACACGCCTATCACTGAGTTACTGTTTTGCAGATCGCCATGATCGAGTCGCCTATATACACTGTTTCTAACTATGGTCACGTCTGCACCAGTGTCGACTAAGCATTCGATTTCAACATTATTGAAGAGTAATAATTTTTTTTCATTCCCACGACAGCCGGTTCTACGTACCAGAATAACTCGAGTTTTACCCGACCAAGGGCTGTTGTTTCGGCGATCTAACCCCGTTTAGGTCGGCGAAGTATCTAAGAAGTTGTCCGTCCATAGGGCTACATTCACTACGTATTCTTCTACTCAGGGCTGGCATCGAGTCAAACCCAGGGCCAGAAACCTACACCTGCTGTGTATGCCGGATACGATTACACCACAACTCCACCTCCAGCCTGCGAGGGGTGGAGTCACCTCAGAGTCTTCTCGGGACTACGGACACATCGACAGTGGACCACGTCATACGTGGCCCCCTGTTGCTCAAACAGAGCAGCCTCCACGGCTAACCTCAGTCCGCCCGAGCAGCCTCACACAGTCACCACAACACAACAACATAATAACACCACAGACCATACCACAGCCACGACAGACCACATAACACACACAACCGCACCACCACCCACACGCCGCCGCCAACAACTCCTGGTTCCCCCTACAACCTGCACGGTATGTCAGACCAGGATATTCCGTAATGTGACATCAGTCAAGTGCAACACCTGCCATGGCTGGTGCCACTTTAGGGCATGCTCAGGTCTGCGTACCACGCGAGATTGGACTGGGAACTTCGAGGGCCCATGTTGCGCTGTTCGGTCGCAGACCCCAATTGTGACGCCTCCCGCCACCACCACAGGGCGGCAATCATCACAGCAGCGCACACAGCCAACGGCGGTAAGAACACTTACACCCCACATCACGACACGTCTTCCGAACCACATGAAGCTCCTTCAATTTAACTGCAACGGGCTACAGAGCAAGATTGAGGAGATAACCGTCTTCATGTGTCGGCATGGTATATTGATAGCTGCGGTCCAAGAGATGAAGTTGCACAACAATTCAACTTTGTTGAATTGCGCCGGGTACAACGTGCACCGTCGAGATCGCGAGCGAGATAATGGTGGTGGCTTAGCGTTCATCACGCACCACACCGTGCAGTATCGTCTAATCGAAGCAGACATCGACCGCAGGGATACCACCCTAGAATGTCAGGGCATCGCTATCCGGTCAGGCGATGTTGAGCTCGAAATATTTAACATAAACATACCCCCTGTCACCTGCTGCCCGGCAGGATATCACCCTGATATAGGTGCGCTCCTCAGAGGTGAAAACCGTATGGTAGTAGGTGACTTTAATGCGCACCACGATCTTTGGCACTCAAGCCTGTCAAACGATCGTAGGGGAACAGACTTGGCTGAGCATATAGACGATTCGACATTCTGCACCATGAACGACGACGCACCCACCAGGATTATGGGTAACTGCAGTAGCTCGCCAGACATCACAATAGTCAGCGCTGGTCTGATAAACAGCATAACATGGCGACCTAGGCTGACTCTAGCATCAGACCACCTACCCATAGTCATCTCGATAGATAAACCAACCGACTTTGCCTCCGCCAAACACCGGAGGACCTATATCAACTTTTCTAAAGCGGATTGGAAAGGTTACGCGGAGTTTACCGAAAACACCTTCACAGCGCTCCCCACACCAACCGACGTCCATCTCGGTGAACGTAAGTTCCGCAGGGCTGTCACTGCTGCTGCAGCTCGCTTCATACCGGCAGGATGTATATCGGACCCACGTCCAAACTTCCCTGCCGAAGCGGCTGTTCTTGCCGATGAGCGTGATAGCCTTCGTCAGGCCAATCCCGGAGATCCCCGTATCAGGGATCTCAACGCGGAGATTCGGCAACTAGTAAACGCACATAAGCGGAAGAAGTGGGAGGAGCATCTGAAGACCTGTAACTTCACCTCTGGTGTGAGCAAGCTTTGGTCAACCGTGAGGTCACTGTCTAATCCGACGAAGCACGACGACAGAGTCGAAATTTTCTTCGGCGACCATGCTTCGTCGGACCCGGAGCGATGCGCGAGCTATTTTAGCCGGCAGTTCATACTGCATCCTCCGGTGGACAAAGCCAAGCGTCGAGTGACCAGAAGGCTGCACAAACTGCCAACAACCTGTACCCCCCTTGCTTTCACTTGCGGTGAAGTTCAGGTGGCCATCGGGAAGGCGAAAGCCTCCAAAGCCATGGGTCCCGACGGAATATGCATGCTGATGCTGAAAAATTTGGGTCCTGCGGGGGTAGCGTACCTAACGGAGGTCCTCAACTTGTCAATGGCCACTCTCATCATTCCAGACATCTGGAAGGTGGGGAGAGTGGTCCCACTGCCAAAACTGCGGAAACCTGCCAACAAAGGAGATTCTTATCGTCCGATAACACTCCTTTCCCCGGTAGCGAAGACACTCGAGGCCTTGCTACTCCCGTACTTCACAAACCACTTGACCCCAGCGAAGCATCGGCGTTGGTTTCCGTAAAGTGCACAGTACAACAACAGCACTTAACGCCATAAACACTCAGATAACTCGTGGCCTTAACCGAAACCGTCCCTGTGAGAGAACGATTCTAGTAGCGTTGGACTTGTCAAAGGCGTTTGACACCGTCTGCCATTCCACGCTACTAGAAGATATAGAGGCCTCCTCTCTCCCACAGAGGCTCAAACGGTGGTCGGCAAATTATCTGAGTGGTCGACATTCGTCGGTAATGTTTAGAGACAAAACGAGTAAACAGCGAAAAATAAAACAGGGGGTTCCTCAGGGTGGTGTCCTTTCCCCGCTACTGTTTGACTTTTACATTTCACAGTTCCCTCAACCACCAGAGGGAGTCTCGATTGTCTCTTATGCCGACGATTGCTCGATCATGGCGACTGGGAATGGAATTGATGACCTGTGTTCGAAAGTAAACGGGTATCTCTCCGAACTTTCTCGCTGCTTCACTGCAAAGTGTCTAGCCCTCTCCCCTACGAAATCCTCCGCCGCCCTGTTCACAACCTGGACGAAGGAGGTCAGGCTACCGCTGGGGATTCACGTCGATGACACACCAATTCCGACGGTGAATAACCCCAAAATACTCGGAGTAACATTCGACAGCCTGCTCTCCTTCTCTGCGCACGCACCCGCTATTGTCAATAAAGTACAGAGCCGCAACAAGGTCCTCAAGTCGCTAAGCCGGCAGTACTTGGGGCAAAGACAAAGAAACGTTGCTGGCAACATACAAGGCAATAGGCCGGCCGGCTTTGAACTACGCAGCGCCAGTGTGGTCGCCAGGGACTAGTAGGACGCAGTGGACGAAGCTACAGACTCTACAGAACACCGCACTCAGGACAGCGACAGGATGCCTCCTGATGTCGCCCGAACACCATCTACACGGCGAGGCGCAAATGCTCCCCGTAAAGGAGCTCAATATAATGCTCTGCAAGCAGTTCCTGATCGGGAGCCACAGAAGTGGCCACCCAAGCAGACAGCTGCTTGCAGAGGAGCCCTCGCCTAGGCACGTCAGGAGGCATCTATATAAACTGACAGACGAAGTCCAGAGGTTCATCAAGCAGCCTCTGGACCCGACAGCTTACCGACAGGCCCTGAACGGCATTCACAGGGACTCAGTCTCGAGTTATGTAGACTCTAGACCTGTGAATGCCGTTCTAGGCATACCACCCCCGGACATAGACGAGACGGAGCTTCATCTGCCTCGGGAGACTCGCACAACACTTGCACAACTTCGCTCCGGCTACTGCAGCAGGTTAAACTCCTCTCTGAGTAGGTTGAATGAGGATGTGCCGAATGAGTGTCCGGCATGCGGAGAGACCCCACATGACTCGAAACATCTCTTCGCATGCCCGGAAAACCCGACAACCCGTAACGGCCTTGTCCCTGTGGACAAACCCTACAGAAGCTTCACGCTTCCTAGGGTTGCCGTTAGTGGAACTTGACGACAACGACTGAGATACCAACCGTCCTGGGCGGGGTTGTTGTAGCCGCTACAACAACAACAACAACAACACCAACAGTAATAACTTTTCACCGCTTACAGTCTTTAACAATTTGGCATTCTTCGCCACTTGTAGACAATTCTTGGGAATATGTCCGGAGTTATTACACTTAAAGCATTTAGGGTCTACCTTACAGTCTTTTCGCAAGTGATCAGCAGATCCGCAATTAGCTTTTGCATTTTGTACACTTTTATTGACGTCCTTATATGTTTGTTTGTCTTTCCTTTCGTTTCCGTGCATATGTTCAAACACTT
>NW_023459275.1:0-2793 GCF_013731165.1 Rhagoletis pomonella | reverse complement strand
CGTTGTTGTTGATTGCCACTTTTTAGTTCATTTACTACTTTATCTTCACTTTCGTTCTTATTTTGTGTTTCTTTTGTCACTACTTTTGAACGTGTGAAGTATTGTTGCCCTTTTCTAGCCTCAGCGTTTTCAACTGATTTTTTCATAATCTTTTATACATCGCGTTGCCCTTAAAAATGTGGGCCTTCTTCCTTCTTTGCTGTGTTACCAACAGTACCTTTTTACATTTTTTATATGGTAGGAGAGCTTCTCAAACCATATTGATGCAATTTTTTCATGTTAAGTCGTTGAAAAATAATAAATATCTAAATCCCGGGATTAAACCAATGACATCCCGAAAATCCCGGGATCGTAAAAATCGAAAAAATTTACTTCCCTAGTATGTACGTATATCTTTGTTTTTATATAAATTAGTTGCATTTTTAACTTTCTTACCAATTTCCCCACAGTCTTTTAAAGTTCGTGGAGTCGCTGGCAGTGTTGCCTCGCCGTCTCAAGAAAATGTATCACTGACCAAGCAAAAAATGTATCCAATTGTATCCAATTTTCTTCTTTTACGTATACATTTCATAATTTGTAAGAAAACCAAAATTTTCAAGAAAAAAACAGAATTTAACCCATCCTAAGGACTTGGAATACATGTATATATATTTTTATTTTTAATAAAATCAAACATTTGTAATTTAGATTTATAAAGTACATTTTTTGTGCATAAGTATTTTGCAAAGTAAGTATAATCAAATAAAACACCTCTTTGAGGTAAAATTTTCGAGTGACGAAAGCTGAACTAGAAACACAAAATTTATGATATCAATTTCGTGACGAAAATTATACGCATTTTTTAACTGCCCCTCAAACGTAGGGAAAATCTTTTTTATTCATACGAATCGTTGCAAAAGTTCTGTTTTTTTTTAGTGAGTATCTATTCGCACTTTGCCAGTGTCACCAGTGTACCAGTATCACCAGTGTACCAGTGCCACCAGTGTCGCCAGTGTCACCAGTGTACCAGTGTCGGGAGTCTTTGGCTCTGCCAGTGTCACCAGTGTCGCCAGTGTCATCAGTGTCGCCAGTGTCACCAGTATCACCAGTGTCACCAGTTTCACCAGTGTACCAGTGTCACCAGTTTCACCAGTGTCACCAGTGTCGCCAGTGTCAACAGTGTCACCAGTGTCACAAGTGTCGCCAGTGTCACCAGTGTACCAGTGTCGCCAATGACGCCAGTGTACCAGTTTCACCAGTGTCACCAGTGTACCAGTGCCACCAGTTTCACAAGTGTCATCAGTCTCACCAGTGTCGCCAATGTCACCAGTTTCACCAGTGTCACCAGTGTACCAGTGTCGCCAGTTTCACCAGTGTACCAGTTTCACCGGTGTACCAGTGTCACCATTGTCACCAGTTTCACCAGTGTCACCAGTGTCACCAGGGTACCAGTGTCACCAGTGTCGCCAGTTTCACCAGTGTACCAGTGTCACCAGTTTCACCGGTGTACCAGTGTCACCAGTGTGCCAATGTCGCCAGTGTCGCCAGTTTCACCAGTGTACCAGTGTCACCAGTATCACCAATGTCGCCATTTTCGCCAGTGTAACCAGTGTCGCCAATGTCGCCAGTATCACCAGTTTCACCAGTGTCACCAGTGTCGCCAGTTTCACCAGTGTACCAGTGTCACTGGCGACACTGGTACACTAGTGAAACTGGTTATACTGGTGAAACTGGTGACACTAGTACACTGGTACACTGGTGAAACTGGCGACACTGGTGACAATGGTACACTGGTGATACTGGTGACAATGGTACACCGGTACACTGGTGAAATTGGCGACACTGGTGACAATAGTGATACTGGCGACATTGGCGACACTGGTGACACTGGCGACATTGGTGACACTGGCGATACTGGTACACTGGTGAAACTGGTGACACTGGTACATTGGTGAAACTGGCGACACTGGTGACAATGGTGAAACTGGTGATACTAGTGAAACTGGTGACACTGGTACACTGTTGACACTGGCGACACTGGTGAAACTGGCGACACGGGTACAATGGTGAAACTAGTGGTAGTGTAGAAACTGGTGACACTGGTATACTGGTACACTGGTACACTGGTGACACTGGTGACACTGGCGACACTGGCGACATTGGCGACACTGGTGACACTGGTTATACTGGCGATACTGGTTATACTGGTACACTGGTGACACTGGTGAAACTGGTGATACTAGTGAAACTGGTGACACTGGTGAAACTGGTGAAACTGGCGACACTGGTGAAACTGGCGACACTGGTACAATGGTGAAACTAGTGGTAGTGGTGAAACTGGTGACACTGGTGAAACTGGCGACACTGGGGAAACTGGCGACACTGGTGACACTGGTAAAATGGTGATACTGGTGAAACTGGTACACTCGTACACTGGTGACACTGGTGACACTGGCGACACTGGTGACACTGATAACACTGGTACCCTGGTGACACTGGTGAAAGTGGTTACACTGGCGACACTGGTGACACTGGTACACTGGTGACACTGGTACACTGGCGACACTGGTGACACTGGTGATACTGGCGACATTGGCGACACTGGTGACACTGGCGACACTAGTGACGCTGGTGACACTGGTTATACTGGCGATACTGGTTATACTGGTACACTGGTGAAACTGGTGGCACTGGTACACTGGTGACACTGGTGAAACTGGTACACTGGTGACACTGGCGACACTGGTGACACTGGTACACTGATGAAACTGGTGAAACTGGCGACACTAGGGACACTGGTACACTGGTGACACT